>NW_011889357.1:159491-162128 GCF_000151845.1 Pteropus vampyrus | reverse complement strand
TTCCTAGCATATTCAGGCGGGCATCGTGCTGAAGCACAAGCAGAAGTCGTGAGCGTGGTATCACTTTATGGAACGGCAGCTCTTTCGGTCTTTGGCACTTGTCTCTTCAGAGGCAGATATCTACTGTCCCGGCAGAATTTAAAACTGTTTTTAAATTCACAGTGTTACAATCCAATTGTTCGGTTCTGTATTTTAATGGCAAGTTAGGATGTGCAGAGTGGTAAAATATTCGAAAGTCGTTGAATAACATCAAGCGTTTAAGTAAACTTCTCTGTCCTCCAGTGAGTCGTTAACTTAGCCAACTGAGAAACTTATTTATAATAAGGTACAGATCACGATCTATTTACATGAAGCCCACGCGAGGTTTGTCAAGCTTCATTTTTCTTCCACACGACCCCGATTCGCTTTAATGAAGAGAAAGTAAATGGAAAAAAAATCAATAGAAACTCAAGCCGGTGGACACAAAATTAATTCTTTTAATTTTGGATCCTTGGCCGTGTCTGCCCAAGATTTTGAACAAATCAGTCTTACAGATGCAGTGCCAGTGAATATATACCAAAATATCAGAAGAATAAGGACATAGTAGAAATATTAAGATCCACATTTGGAAATACCAGGAAATGCTGAACACTTAGAAAACTTTTCAGAGAATAAAGTCTTTTCAATATAAAATGTGTGTGAATTGATGAACTGGTAGGTACGCGTAAGTTAGACAGAAATTAATATCGACTGGTTTGCAGGCAAACTAGGCTCCAGTAAAACCAAAGTACACTTTTCTTGCCTTATTCAAGTAGATTTCTCTGATTTTCACTCCAAAGACGCCCACGTGCTAATCCCCAGAACCTGTGAGTATGTTACATGATCTCATGTGATCCAAGATGGAGGACGAACCGTGAGTCAAGAACGTAAAGCAGAAAAGGCTAGAAAGCCGAGTCTTCCCCAGACTCCTCAACAAGGAACACGGCCCTGCCCACTCCTCGATTCTAGCCCACTGAGCCCGATTTGAGACTCCTGACCTCAGGACATTTCAAGTCACCAAGTTTGCGGTCATTTGTGACAGCGGCCGCTGTCACATGTGCTTCTCAGACCACCCTCTAATTCCCATGGGACGCCCCTGGGGCTGGTCCACTGCCGTTCGCCCCACAGCCTCTGACGATAAAGGGCTTAAAAGCATAGGCTTTGGCTCCCAGCCCTATCACGTGCCAGTTACGTGATCTTTTCAGATCCAGAAATTCCATTTCGTGTCTTTGAATAATTTTTCTGTGCTGAGTATCTGAATCCTTTTGTTCACTGTAAGCACATTTTCCTTTATTTTGCTGAACAGTTAAAGCTGCTTTCGATCCCTGACTGGCAGGTCGTCTCAGGCTTGTTCCTGGCTGTCTTTTCCCTCTCTCTAGATTTCTCTTTGCGGGATTTCTCCTTGACTTTCTAGAGCCCCTGAATTCTATCTTCCGACAGACCATGCGTATTCTTTTGGATTTCACCTACCACGGATCCCTGACTTCAGTCCACCTTCAGGCTGAAACCTTAAAAAAAGAGAAACGCATTCACGCCATCCCGTTTTCCAAGGCTGAACCTTTTCCAGAATCTGCCAGGTTTTGCTCTCCTCGTTTGGGGTTTTGCTGTAGTTTGTTTGTTTTGTTTTTAATTTAATATTTGGTCCAAAGTCTCTCGCTGTTTTCTCCAGAAAGGACAGGTCCAGTAGGGGTTGGTTGCTCAGGTAAAGCCGCAGCAAAAATCATAATAATAATGAAAATCGAACAGCCTCCTTGTGTGTCCAAGCGGCCCACACGCTTTAGTTATATTAACTTATTAAATCCTCACCATGAAACTCTGAGGGAGAAGCCAGCACCTCCTCCACTTTCTAAGTGAGAAAATGAAGGTACAGAAAGGTCGTGGAGCTTGCCGCAGATCCCAGGAAGGACCCGGCGAAGGCGTTCGCTCCAGAACCTGCACTTTGCCACGACAAAACGCAGCACAGATGATCTCGAACTGCGTCTTCTGCACCTGCGCTTATATTAAATTACCTTCGACGCAGTTGTTTGCCTGAAATTGGTGCTCCGGTGTTTGATAAATGGTGCTTCAACGTTAAAAAACTGTTTTTTGAAAACTCCTTTACCAGTAAATTTAGCTAGTTGCTTCTTATGCGTTTTGAATATTCTCAGAGCACAGAGGTTTTCTAGAACAGCACAACTATATTAATATTCCACATTCTACAACCTTATTTTTCATAAAAACTGGACATGTCTGTGTCTGACAAAATTGTATCTCTATTAATAACTAAGTCCCTGTACTATTTTCTACATTTAATTACAAGACAGATATAATTTAGAAATATGAAGCATCTTAGGAGTTCATATAGATTAATAAACCTTTTTATTAAATCGAAAAATGAAACTCATTTCGGGAATAACCTTGGACACGTTATGCATCATCTCCTGGCAATTGCTGTTTTCTATTAGAATTCTAAAACATAGCCTAATGAGGTCAAAGTTTTCCTTGAAGAAAAATTTTTAATTATTTTTATATTAATAGTTTAAATAATCCTACTTGTCTTAGAAATTACTGTAGAAATCCAAAGAAAATTGAAAGGAATAACAAATTCCACGTACCCGAATCCTCTGTCGTGCTCACACC
>NW_011889357.1:137681-159092 GCF_000151845.1 Pteropus vampyrus | reverse complement strand
AACTTTATTTACTAGAACTAGTTGTAAACCGGTATCTACAAAGATGAGTGAAATGACAATACACACTTTCCTAGACGCTCTCGCAAAAGAAAACTAATTTTTCTTTGTAAAGATGGATTTGAATTTCAAAGTTGATGTGTGCCAGTGACGTTTAAAAATCAGGAGAGGTTATCCCAGGTAGAAACAAAACTCATTGACTTGAGAAATATTTTACTCTTCTTTAACTTAAGCCTAATAAAACTTTTTTTAACAAAAAAAGTTTTTTTAACAAAACTTTTTTTAACAAAAACTTTTTTTAAAAGCTTTGCACTAAAGAATAGAAAAAAAATGTTTAACTTTATATAGTTTCATATAGTAATTCCAAACTTTGATATAACCAAAAACAAACTTGGAAAATTAAAATACACATAACACATCTGGATCTTTTGTAAAGTAAGCTTTTACTCTAATATCAAATTAAAATCACTAACGTTTCTCTTCCATACTTAATAGTATACTATTAAAATTTTAATTTAGAGTTAATGCACAAACAATTAAAGTCCTAAGCTGTGCTACGCTAAAATTTAAAAAACGGCAAGGCTAATGAAAACGCTCACATCGTAACGGACCGCTCATTCTCTGCTGAATGGCATGTCGTCATTTTTTTAGTCTCATCACTTATCCAGACCTGAGTGGTGATGAACCATAGCAGTGACTCATAGATCAGTAATGGCAAAAGAACATTTTCAGTTTCATTCCTGGAAATAGCATAGTTTATTAAACCTTACGCTGAAGTCATTATAGCACACATAAAAGGAAACAAAAGTTGTCCATTTGTCCTGCTGCTGAATTCTAAAATTTTAAGAATTGGCTGAGAATGGTGGTAATTCAAAAATCAGTCATAGCAAGTCATAGCATGGAAAATCATTTAAATTACCAAATAAATTTTCAAAGAACAACGTCGGCATTGGGAGACAGATTAAGAATTTCCATTTTCAGAAGAAAATGATCAGGTTTTTGCAAAATTACAATCTACTAAAGCTGTGTCACCATAATTTCATTAGTGAAAATATGAGTGCCATGAAATTTTACTTGCCATGAATTAGCTTAGAATGTAGTCACATGGTTACAGGCTTTTGAAAATGAAATAAAGATTAATGACAAATAGCATACATAAAGCAATTAAAATAGTAACGATAACAACTGAAGATTTAAAAAAAATACACAAAGAAAGTAACTGTTTTAAACCAACGACACAGCGTGAGGTTCAACGACACAGATTAACTTGAGGCTGGATTTTTTTAAAGTTCTTTAAGATCTCACCAGTCTGCTGGATAAAGCACCAAGTCAAACTTAAGGAAACCACAGGAAAAAGGCATTGGCTTATCTCAGCGAAAAGAAAATCCCCAGTACCTGTGAAAGAAATCATTCCTACAGTAGCTAAGTTTAATAAAATAGCACATAAATAAGTACATAAATTAAGTACTTGCCCCTTCTGACTTCTCCATCGTGTTTGCCAGCATCTCCTGCAGGGCCCGGACGGAGAGAGACTGTTCCAGCACAAAGGTGCAGATGGAGAGGTCTGGGGGGACATTCTGTGCAGAAAGAGAGAAAGCAGCCATCATCACCATCATCATCATCATCGTTATCACCATCACCACCACCACCATTATCTTCATCACCATCACCATCATCACCATTATCACCACCATCACCATCATCATTACCATAATCAGCACTGTCAAGCAACCAGACCCAATTTACCTTATTATACTTCAGTTTCTTTCACAGAAAAAGAGTACTTATCAATTCTCTAATATGAGTTCCCAAATCATTGAAATACATTATCTATACTGCTCACACTGAATCTATTTTTAAATTTATGATTAACAATAGATACCATCTATTGAGTGCTACGGTGATAGGAATTGCACTCAGAGACTTATCAATAACTCTCGCGGTCATCCATAGTAAGGATTATCATCATCATCGTGCAGATAAGAAAACAGAGAGGTTAGATTACTTTTTCCAAAGTCACAGTTACTGAATTTTTAAGCCAGGATTAAAATGCCAGATTTCTCTGACTCTCATGCATTCATTTCTACCCTACCAAGCAGTCTGCTGATAAAAAGGACAGAAAAATACTTGCCTCAAATTAATACTGAGGTTAAGCAAATACAAAATTGAATTGGTATAACGCACTCATTTGCACAGGATTCTCCTTACTCAGGAAGACAACAGTTACTGTGTTTACTCAGGCTGGAAATGTTTGCCCTCTGGCCTCTGTTCTGGTGTGTACATTGATTTTTTCATTCATTCTTTTCCCCTTCTTTTTCCTTCCCTTAAACCTCCACTCCAGTCAATAACTCCACAATTCTGAAAATCCCAGAAGGTTAATTACCAAGAGGATGAAGGAAAAAGGCTGAGAGAGCTGACTGGCAAGTTAGACAGAACTCTCCCTGCGGGGAACAAATACATCGCGGCTCACGTCTGCTTTGGCTTTGGATTAGGAGGGTCCAGCAGGCACCCAGCCGGGTATGGAGACGCTCAAAGGAGGATTCTCATAATAGAAGAACATTATAAATATGTTAAACACAACATATGAGCAAGAGTGTGTCTTTATAAAAAGAATACTGGGCAAATAAAGTTGATAACCTCATGCACTGCTGCAGAATGTCGATTTAAAATGTTTGAGTATTTAGTAAACTGAAACACTACCATTAGAATGATTCTCGTTAGGACAGGACGATGCTTCGCAGTTCCGAGGAAAGATTAAGTACCGGGGTTCCAGGATTAAAGTTAAAAAGTTTATGGATGAAAGAAGCGTAGGATCAGGCCGCCCAGCTGACTCAGCCCCACACGCCTTCCTGGCACCTGTGCTTTGTTTTGTCTCGTTGTTACTGAGCCTTCCTTCTCCGGATGCCTCCGGCCAGTCCCCTCCGGCCAGTCCCCTCCGGCCAGTCCCCGTGGGCTTCTACGCTCACAGCCTTTCCATTCCGCCTGAGCCTCTGCGCCAGGACGCAAGGGAGGCTCTCAAGTCTGGGATGCCAACGATGGGCATCCTCCGATGAAGGTGCGAGCTGGGAAAGGGGCGCCCTCCCACCGTGACACCGAGGAATTAACTCTCTCAAATTTGATCCGCTCAGTACTAATTTTCTAAGACCAAGACAAATACTACCGGAAAAAAACAAACTGCTAATGGGAGTGTTTATTTCATTCATATCTGTTTAAATGGTGAGGGTTTGGAAGACACACTCTGAAAAATAGTGCTGCAGAGGACTATCTTACTAATGGGTGTTCTAGTGAACCAATTCTCAAAAAAAAAAAAAAAAAAAAAAAAACTCTGATTTGTAGAATTTGCCCATTTCTAGGGTGTAAATACTCCAATGATTGCTAATTACACGGTGTCAGAGCTGATAAATGGGCTCGCAAAGTTCCTGTAGGGCTCACAGGTGGCTCCCAGGAGTACTGAGAGCCGAGTCCCGCATACCTCGCGTCAGATTTCAGGCCCAGGCTCGTGAGTTCCCTGAGAATCAGTACATACGTGACAGCAACAAAGAGCTTGGGCTCAACAAGCAAGTATCCTGGCCTCGCCACTCATTAGCTGTTAATGTTTCTAATTTTTTATTTCTTTCCCCAAAAAATGGGCTAATAATTATACCATCCTCATAAGGTTTATGAAGATAAAGAAGGTAATATGAGAGCTTATCACAGTGTCCAGAACACAAGAACTCAACATCGATGAGCCACTGTCATTAATTAGTTTTGCATCTTGTCACCTCTCTTCATTTTGTGGTACTTATGAAGCACTAATTCCTCCAAATTGAGTCTTAAGCGGATTCTATTTTGGAGAAATGGTGTTTGAAAACACAAACCAATAATTATATACCCGTTCATAATATCCCAAATCTAGTATTTTCCGAAAAAAGGCACTTTCTAGAGACATTTAAAAGTTAACATACTGGGTATATTTATATTATTTCATACTTCACCTTGGCCAAACTATAAAGTATGGATCTCTGTAATATCTTACATTTATATTAAAGATCCTTGAAAATCACATGGATTTGAGACGAATAAATCCTGCCAAGCTAATTCCATTTGCCACAGAGCGACATGCCTGTTACAGGTATTTTTCCAGGTAGGGGAATTAGCAGAAATAAAGAAACAATCCGAAAAGGCAATTCTGTCTCAACAAACATTTTCGAAGCATTTTCTTCTGACCCATCTTTATCCCTGTCTCTCTTTGCACCCCATCCCCCTCAAAACACACATAAATGTAAGAGAAAAGCTGAAGCAGTCAAAAAATGCTGTTTACCCCTTCAGGAAAACCTGAAACAGTACAAATCAGAGCATCATAGTATTATCTGTTTGTTTTGCTCTAAAGAAAAATGGTCCGGTTATTTTAGGCAACAGACTCATTACCATAACTTGTTACCTTTTAAAGTAACCTACTGAAAGTATTCCTTAATTTAGACGTATAATTTTTCAAGTAGCCTTGACATTTTTATAGCTATAACACATCATAGCATTTATGTTAAGCCTTTGTTCCCGCCTCTCCAAAACAAAATTGATTCAGTGGGAAATAGTCTCATTCATTAATCAAAGACCAACTAAATGCCCCCAAAATGGAAACCAAAATGAGCCTGAACACCAAGCACATCAGATAAAGTACAACATTCTATAAACTTCTGTGATGCGAGCTCTGATCTGAAAACACTTGCAAGTTATCAACTTTTCCTTAGCTTTATTTTTTTTTTTACTCAAGTCTCATCACTGAGAAACAATCTTTAGAACTTCATTTGAAATAATTTTGCTCACCCTTACAGGGAGTGTGTTCCCAAATCATCAGAAAAGCCCTTCTGTGGCATGCTTCCGCTCCAGGTGCTTCAAAGCAGACACTTCGGAACATAAAACCGAGAGCTCCGGCTCAGCGTGTGCACGTGTGTACCTGCCTCTTACACGTTACACACGATATTTGTTTTTCATACAGAGTTAAATCAGAGAAAACACTTAAGTGTGTCTAAATGTCTAGCTAGGCTGCCCAGAACAAGACACAAAGCAGGCAGGCAGGAGGTTAATACTGCTTTTTACGTGGCGAAAATACCGATTTTATTAGGATATGTGTCCTTTGGCAAAGGTGACAAACCTTAAGCTGTGTGGCTTTTCTTCTTTTAAAAATACAAGCCGGTCACCATTCTCCTTTGCCTGACAAATGTGAATTAATATGGGGGGCGGGGGTGGAGTAGGAATTCTCAAGAAAAACCACAGCGCGGCATCTGGCTTTGTTGGCGCTGACAGTCTCACGTGAAATCAGTTAGATTTCTGACTGAGGGGTCCATCTAGCCACTTGGCCTCACAGATGTACCTGCCCAAGTCACTTAAAACCTCCTGAAACATGTCATGACGGTAACTGACCTGCACCCATTACTTGGGGCTCTGTAAGCGACAGACCACCCCTCTGTGGTCACTGTCTGAAACTGCACGCCAGCAAACTCCTCCGCGGATGTTGATGCCTTTGTTCACAGTTTTTCTCTCTCTGCCTGACATAACCGCCTCCAGGTCTCCACCTGTGCAAACTACTTTGCATTTTTAAGTCACACATAAATAAAATCGCATATAAAAATATTCTCCTTGTTGAAAATTCAAACAATACTGAAATGTTGAAAAGTCTCTCTTTCCAAATTTAATCACAGTTGACCCCTAAGAGCACGGGGCAGGGGGGTTCAAAAATCTGTGTATAACGTCTGACTCCCCAAAACTTAACTACTAATAGCCTCCTGCTGACCAGAAGCCGTACGATAACATAAACAGTCAATTAACACATATTTTGTATGCTATATGTATCATATACAGCATTCTTACAATAAAGCTAGAGAAAATGTTATTTAAAAATTATAAGAGGAAATACATTTACAGTACTATACTGTATTTATTGATACTGCAAGCTTACATTGTTTACGAGATTAAAAAAACCTGTGTATAAGTGGACCCATGTTGTTCAAGGGTCAAATGTACGCTTACTCTCCCTCCTGCTCCCTCTCAGGTGTAACCACATGGGATTTTGATGAGCTTCTGGACACGCCTCTTTCCAGGCCTTTTTCTATGCATTTACACACATATGTACACTCACACGGAACTATATAGATCGGCTTTTTCCATTCATGGGCTCGCTTTGTACAAATTACATTTTCAATTTACTAATATATATTGGAGGTCACTGTCTGTTCATAGATATCTTTCTCATTCTCCAGGCCTGCCAGAGAATCTAGATATACCACATTCCTCCCGAAAACTGGTCCAGGTTTCCTGCCATGCGACAGCATTATTCAGCTTGGACCCTCCCCTCCCACATTACCACCACCAGCCTAAGGTGGTGACTTACAAAAGCAAGTGCTCGAAGCTTGATGAGTTGACCTCAGACTGTGATTTAATCTATTTCTGGAAAATGAAGCAAATGTGCACATAGGGACACAAGAAGTTAGAGCACTGATGACATTTCTTTGTTTTTGTTTTTGTTTTTGTTTTAGTGATCCTGGGTTTCCAATAGAAAGAAAAACTAATTTCTCTTTTTATGTTCCCTTTTTTTTCAATCACCATTGACATACAATATTATGTTAGTTTCAGGTGTATAACAGTGATCAGACATTTATATACCTTATGAAGTGATCACCCCGATAAGTCTAGTACCCATCCGACACCAAATACAGTCATGACAATGTTATTGACTATATTCCCTATGCCATATGTTACCCCCCTGGGACTCTTATAACTGGTAATTTATGCTTCTTCATCTTTTCATCTTTTTGACCCAACCTCCCTCCCATCGGGCAACCATCCGTTTGTTCTCTGTATCTATGAGGTTTTTGTTTTGTTTCGTTGCAATTTTTATTAAATTTATTGCCGTGACATTGGTTAATAAAATTATGTAGGTTTCAAGTGTACAGTTCGATAATGCATCATCTGTACATTGCACTGTGCGCTCACCGCCCAGAGTCGCATCTCCTTCCGTCACCATGTATTCGACCCCCTTTACCCTCACCTATCCCCGCCTCCTCCCCACTCCCGTAACCACTAAACTTCATCTGTGTGAGTTTTGTTTGTTTGTCTTGTTCGTTTGTTGCTTTTAGCTTTAGATCTCACATACAACTGAAATTATATGGTTTTCAATGTTTTCTCTCATTTTGCTTAGCATGATTTCAAAATCCATCCCTACTGTCGTAAATGACAGTATTTCACCTTGTCTTACGGCCGAGTGATGTTTCATTGTGTATGCGTTCGTTAATTTATTTTTTTAGATTCCACAAGTGAAGTCACATTGTATTTGTCTTTCTCTGTTCCACTCCTAGGTATTTATCTGAAGAAATCTAACACAGTAATTTGAAAAGACACATGCGCCCCTATGTTCACTGTAGCATTATTTACAATAGCCGAGATATGGAAACAACTTAAGTGTCCATCAGACAACTGGATAAAGAAGAGGTGGTGCATACACACAAAAGAATATTAATACTCGGCCATAAAAAAAGCATGAAATCCTACCATTTGCAACAACACGTGTGGACATCGAGGGTATTATGCTAAGTGAGATAAGTCAGAGAAAGACAAATACACTGCTTTTCAATAGTGCTCCAAATAGCCTTTGGGGGAACGCAGCGATAGCTCAAAACATATTTTGAAAATTAACGAGGTATTAAATCTTGATAGTTTTACAGCATAAAGAAATGTGCAGGTCACTGTGCTACGGGACAGGGACTTTGAGTTCATTACGTAACTGGCCAAGGGATCTCAGATGCACCAGTCTGAGCCTCCCCATCTGATAAGCGGAAAATACCTATCACTTCCAAGAATCATTCTGAGGTTCAAATAAGGAGCTCAGTGCATTATAAACTGGGAAAATGCCAATAAAATATAATTTTATCAGACTAAGAAAAACCCTAAAGCAGACTGAAAGCTCAGAATTGCAGAGACGTAAGTTAAGAGAAAAGCTGCTTTTCTACCGAAAACTCTAAAGACAGTCTACTTTAGAATGAAGTAGACGGTCTGAAGTCGAGGCAAGATTGTGTCTGCTCGGCCACCATCTGCGGCGTGACCTCCGACAAGTCACGACAACCAGTGAGGGCCAGCTTCTCCACGAACGATGGGGATGTCGAACCACAGCTTCTCCAAAAGACAAAGTGGTTGTTGTTTTAAGTTGCCAGCTGGAGACATAAGCCAAGCAAAATGTCACCTACCAAATGTGGAAATAATATTTTTAAAAATGTTTACATAGTCTCCCATTCCAGTAAAATTATGGTGTTACAGCCATGGACTTGCATGAAATAGTGGGAAAAGAAATGTCAAGCCAGAAATAAGAAAATTATTAGCTCAATTTTCCTCTTTATATTTGTTTAAAACTCCAGTCACAATGTTTCGCCGTGTCCCCAGCCTGGAAATGTGGGTACCAGCACACCGTCACACTTTTCCATGGGAATACATTGTTCTGGGTAGTTTTTCTTGTCACATTTTTTTTCTCTTCATCCCACTTTGCACCAAACGTTAACATGATACTGCCTTAAAGAAGGAAATATTTATCAATTAATTCTTTCAGATCAGCTTTTTCAAAGACTAATTATATTCATAACAGATAAAATGAACAAACCTGAGTTTCCCAGGTGTAAAGCCTTTGAGTCTCTTCAGAGAAACTCGAGTCATTCCACTCGGCTTTCTTGACAACACAGGTCCAAGTTGGGGAAGACATATTAGCAGATGTAAGTGACTGGTAATTAGCAGTACATTGCCACTACAAATGGCCACAGCTGTGCCAACGTGGCAGTTAATTATGATAATCTCTAATGAATTAGCAGAGTTTCATGTGATTCATTCTGTGTTCGTTCTGCTACTTGGCAGACATCTTTTGTAGCATAATGTCCCTTAAACATTATATTAAGTAGATATGTAATCTATCTTATTTTCCACAATTATTTTAACATTCTCGGATGACTCAGATGTGTCAGTGCAAATCTGGAAGTACACTAGTTTGTCACTCCAGCCTGTATCACCACTGTCACTCCAATACCACGACAGGACTATTGTCTCAGGTCAAATCCGTTCACACGCATCTTGAGCGGGAGGCGCTGTTGGTGAGAACACAATGACATTGTATTTTAAAAGCAAAACACTCGAAGGGAAACCAGAGGAGAGGTCTCTGCTATAAATTAAACTTCAAGATAATATGCAGGTATCGTAAAAGTCACATACGGTACTAATGGTTTATCGGCTATATCCTCCTGCTTCTAAACATTGCTAAGCCAAACCCATGAATCAATCACAATCTCAACAAAACTGTAACCAACCAACTCTCTAGATTCTAAGTAATGAATGGCCCACTTAAGAACTTTTCACTCCAAGCATATAATTTCTAGTCATATGAGTATATTGCAACGCTGTTGTGGGACGCTGGGCTCCACATCGAGAAATCTACTGCTCAAAAGCTATGAGTCTCACCACTAAATTCAGAGTTTAGAGCATTTGAGTAAATATATAGGAAAATGGATAACTAAAAACCCAAAAGAACCAATACAATAGCAGAAATACTGGAACCGCTGTTGTAGTTGAGGAAGCCACCAATTACTTTGGAGCAAAGTTTCACTCAAAAGAGATTTCTTTTTGAGAGTTAGCAAAATACCTATGTTCATTACGTATGAGGTAAGCTACTGGTATTGTCCTGACAGCAAGTATGCGAAGATCCTAAAGCAAAAATAATGCACGGTCCAAGCACTTGTCGAATATCAGAACGAGTGGCATCTTGGCCTCGTTCCCTGCAAGATCCCAGTGAACCACAGATAAGGATCGAACTCGGTTAGGTCCTGCAGTGCAGGCTTCTGGTGATCCAGCGATGTCTCCAGGGATTCTTGTGAAAAGAAGATTTAGGTAGAATCTATTCATACATTGATTGCCTGAAAGTATTTGGGACAAAAATCATTTTTACCGTAATCAGGTCATCCTACTCATCTGCCATATGAACTTTGCTAAAATAGCCACAGTCCCTTGTCTGGTAATTCATGTAAAGAATGGGGAACATTTCACACAAACTTGCGGATGAGGGCGACCAACAGATTCTGACTTACCTAGAGCTCCACAGAAAGCCAAAAGAAGAAAAAAGTGAAAACGAGAATTATGGCTTCCACATCAAGTTACGTAGGCAGTAAGATGATGTCTTTAAATTCAACTGACTATGCAGTCCAGTGCAGATTGATTCCGGAGTAACCATACAAATGCCAACCTTCTCTCTGCAGGTGTCTCATTCTGTGAAAATGTGCTGGATAATTTTATCTAAATTAATTTAAAATGGCAAGAGATAAATTAACTACTCAGTATCAGTCTGAAGAAATCATTGGAATCGACTCAGTAACATCACGTGGAACTTCAAAATCGGAACTCCAAGTGGACTCAGACTGAGACATTCAATGCTTTGGAATTCTCACTAAGAACATTACTAACTGGAATTTCTACACAGTGTCAAGAACGGAAAAATAACCATATAGACACAATTATGTAAATAATAACAACTTTATCACTTCTTAAGTGTCCTCCATGCGTTAGGTCTCAAATCTCATCACAACTCTACAAGTAATATTATCCCCACTTTAGAAATGAGTAAACGGCAAGTCAGAAAATTAAATGACTTGATCTAAACCAGAAACTATTAAGAGGCATATCTGCTTAGCCTAAAACCCTCATACAGCCTCCCTCAACCAAAACCAGTCTGGTTCTCAGCTGCTGTTTTTTGTTTGTTTCGGTGGTTGATTTTCTTCTCCATTTGTGAATCATAAAAATTTTTCCAATATTTATGATTGACAAATTATACCTAAATGTGTCAGTGTGTATGCTCTAAAACTGCTCACACAAAATCAGTGTCATGAATACCCCAAACTCCATGACTTTGGCTCGAGGGACATTTTGAAGCTCATATCCTGGTATGAGTCCCTCTAGGAATGTACTAGCAGGAGCGAAAGTGGAATAAGACATAAGGTAATCATCTTTCTCGACAGATGCTTTGTGGGTGGACCTGGATATAGGGATCTTTCTCCTGCTGTCTGCAGATAAGAATCTCAACTTGAATGGGAGGCACAATATTTTCTGGTTGAAGAATCTCGATGAGAGAGTTAGTGGAATTAGAAAACTAAGGGTAGGCGCTTGAGTTTATAAGGCCCAGAAACGTTATATAGAATTGAAACTGAGGCTATATTTGTGAGAATTAACCCTGACATAATGTTAGGAGATCTGAACATATTCCAGAGTCCTATTAATCCATATAAACTATAAACCTGCAGCTGAAGCTAACGGAATACAAATACAGTTTGGGTAACTAAAGACTCCATCTCACCAAACATGTAATTCGGCTTAGCAGGGGGCTATAAGTAACACAAAGAAATCGAAGGATATTTTGGAAAGATAACTCTAGCAGCTGGGTACATGATGAGTGAGAGCCACAGTGGGAAACTTTCTATATTCAGGAATCAATAAAGGAAAGATAAAAAGGACTTCAAGCTACATTTTTTTAAAGAAATTATGGAGACTTTCCCTTATGGCCAAGTGAGGAAGTTGGCAAATCCCCTCTTCAAAAAGTAAACTGGATAAATTAACAAAAAGAACCTTTCGGAGCCGTAGGACTTAATCGAAGGCATAAAAAAAAAAAAAAGAAATTTTTATGCTTGAAAACTGCCAAACTTCGGGTGAGAGCAGCGAAGGTCGGTGGCATTGCTTCCCAAGGCTGCTCCATCTCCCCCCAGCTCCCTGGTGTAAAGGTTCCACCACGGTGTGGAGTTGGGTAGACTGTGAGGACAACTACTTGTGCCTCAGGGAAGAAGGCTTACGTGATTTGGAGCAGATGCCATGTACACTACACTGTCTGTAAAAGTGACACTTTCCAGGGGGGCCCAACAGCTCTTCTAGCCTGACTGAAGTTCCGAGCATGCAGAGGACGCCCAAGCTATTCACACACTCCCGGCTAACCTTGAAATTGCATGTCATAAGAGAGACACAAAGGACACAGCAGAAAGTAAATCTGGGAAGGTTTCGAATGACCTGAGCTCTGCATGCACTTCTCTACCCACTCATGGGTCCATCACAGAGAAGAGAAGCCTTGCTGCTCACAGTGTCTGAGCACAACCTCTGCACAATCGGGGCCTTAATGTAAATGACGAAGAGACAGGGCAACGTCTAAGAAGCTGGGCAAAAATAAAAACAAGAATGAAAAAACATAAGAATAAGTGGGAGCAGTAACGCCAGTGGCAACGTATCACAGGAGAGATGTATTTCACAGATTTCGCCCAAGCAAGTTACTAATCAAAGAAAAACAACAAAGAAAAACTAATCAAAGAAAAAACTAATCAAAGCAACAACAACCTTCACTGGGGAAATATCAGAAATCAGAGTTCCTACAATGTATTATCTAAAAAGTCTAGTTTTAACAAAAATTATGATACGGACATAAAAACAAAAATAGTGAAGAGAAATTGTCCCTAGTACACCCAGAAGTTAGCAGACAAAGGCTTCGAAGCAGCCCTCGAATGCATTAATATGTTTAAAGAACTGAAGACTTCCAGTCAAGATGGCAGAGTACGTAAATGCTGTGATCCCTCTTCTCATGACCACGTCAAAATCACAACTAAACTACAGAACCGCCATCACTGAGAACCACCTGAAGTCTAGCTGAACAAAAATCCAACAACTGGCACACAGCAGAGGCCACATCAAGACTAGGAGGAGGCAGAGACACGAGATGGCCTGGTCCCACACCACATTGGGTGGTTGAGAATTGAGAGGGCTATCCTGGCCGCGGAGGTCCCCCTTGAGGAGTAGGAGTCCCAGCCTCGCACGGGGCTCCCTAGCCCAAGGCTCCAGTGCTGGGAAGAGAAGTCCCCACAACGTCTGGCTGTGATAACCAGTGGGGATGGTGGCTGAGCGAGACGCAGGGCAGCCGGAATGCCAGGCGCTCTCTTAAAGGGACCGCACATGGACTCATTTGCTGATGAACTCACTTGCTGTGAGTTCCAGTGCTGGGGCAACAACTTGAAAGGCACCAGGGACACATGGAGAGGAACTAAACTGACTGGATTCAGGACGAGAGCTGGAGAGGCAGCTTCCTCCCAGACAGAAATACTCAGAATCTACTGTTCCTTAGTTGCGCCCTCCCCCAACCCAATGTGAGGATGCAGGCAGGTACTATATGAGGCCCCACCAACCTGGATAACACAGATTGCTCTGCCCTGGTGATTGCCTGAGACTCTATCTCAACCAACTTGCGGGCCCACCCAAGCCGCTTCCAGTGGCTTTTTCATACAAATGGCCTATCTTGGCTCAAGCTAATGACTTTCCTAAAATCCCTCGAAGTTTCACAAAACCTAAACAAGCAGCATCTGGCCTCAGCATGCCCTGTCCCTCCTGCTGAGCAGCCCCAAGCCCACACTAGTGGCAGACGTCCTCGATTCATGGCTTGGCCACTTGAGGCACATCCAAGCCCAGCATGGATGGCAGCCATCTGTGAATTGCTTGGTGGCTCGTACCAAGTGGCCCCAGGCAGGTCACAGGCTATGGCCGAACCTAGCCTGCAGTGGGGCCCTCCCAGGAGGCGTAGCCCAGTAGCCGGCTTCAGACTGAGCACCACCTGGGGCCAAGCCGAGGATGACAGACCCAGATAACAGACTTGGCAAGCACCACAACCCTGCTAAGATGAACTCTGCTCCACAGGATCAGGCCCAGCACAACAGCAGCTCCACTGTAGTCACTGCCAGTGCTCACAACTAACCAGCCCGAGAGTCAGTCACTCCCACTGACATGTAACCAGCAACCAAAACTCAACTACAACAGAAGGGCACACACAAGGGACACACCTGCAGCACCTGGCTCAGGTGACCAGAGAGACTGCACCACTGGGCCCCACAGAACACCTACATAAGGCCACTCAAATAAGACTGGGAGACACAGCAGCCCCACCTAATGCACAGAAACAAACACAGGGAGGCAGCCAAAACAGGGAGACAAAGAAACATGTACCAAATGAAAGATAAACAAAATGAAGGCAAGCCATCCGTCAGATGCAGAGTTCAAAACACTGGTTATAAGGATGTTCGATGATCTCAGTGAGAACTTTAAAGAGAAAGGAGACATAAAAATGGAGATAGAAGACATAAAAAAGCAGCAGCTATTGGTGAAGAATGCAATAACTGAAATGAAGAAAACGTTAGAGGGAATCCACAGTAGATCAGATGAAGGGGAGGATCGAATCAGTGATTTGAAAGATAAAGCAGCAGAAACACCCAATCGGAATAGCAACAAGAAAAAAGAATCCAAAAAATAAGGATAGTTTAAGAGGCCTCTGAAACAACATCAAGCACAACAACATTCACATCGTAGTGGTGCCAGAAGGAGAAGAGAGAAAGCAAGGAATTGAAAACCTATTAGAAGAAATAATGACTGAAAACTTCCCTAACCTGGTGAAGGAAGTAGACATACAAGCCCAGGAAGCTCAGAAAGTCCCAAACAAGGTGAACCCAAAGAGGCCCACACCAAGACACCATATAATTAAAATGCCAAAGGTTAAAGACAAAGAGAGAATCTTAAAAGCATCAAGAGAAGCAGTTAGTTACCTACAAGGGAGCTCCTGTAAGACTGTCAGCCAATTTTTTAACAGAAACTTTGCAGGCCAGAAGGGATTGGCATGAAAAATTCAGTGATGAAAAGTAAGGACCTACAATCAAGGTTACTCTACCCAGCGAAGCTATCATTTAGAACAAAAGGACAGATGAAGAACTCACAAGACAAGAAAAAGCTAAAGGAATTCATCAACACCAAGCCAGTATTACAGGAAATGTCAGAGGGACTTGTTTAAGAAGAAGAAGAAAAGAAAAAGAACAAGCACATGAATAATAAAATGGCAATAACTATAACTGGAACAATCACTTTATCTGTAAATGGATTAAATTCTCCAATCAAAACATAAGGGTGGCTGAATGGATAAGAAAATAAGACCCTTACACATGCTGCCTACAAGACACTCACTTCAGTTTGAAAGACACATGCAGACTGAAAATAAAGAGATGGCAAAAAATGTTTCATGAAAATAGAAACAAACAAACAAAAAGGCTGGGGTGGCAACAATTATACCAGACAAAATAGACTTTAAAACAAAGACTATAACGAGAGACGAAGACAGACCCAGTAATTCCACTTCTGGGTATTTATCCGAAGAAATCCAAAACACTACTTTAAAGGGACAAGTGAATTTATTACGTTCGTTGCGGCATTATTTACAATAGCCAAGAAATGGAGGCGACCTGGGTGTCCACCAGTGGATGAATGGATAAAGAAGAGGTGGTTCGTAAATGCAACAGAAAACTACTCAGCCACAGAAAGAATGAAATTTTGCCATCTGCGACAACACAATGGACCTAGAGGGTATTGGGCTTAGTGGAGTCAGACAGAGAAAGGCAAATGCCACATCATTCCACTTACACGTAGAATCTAAAGAACAACATAAACAAACAAAACAAAAACATTCTCAGTGATACAGAGAACATACTGATAGTCCCAGATGGAGGTGGTGGTGTGGGGTGGGTAAAAAGGGGAAGGGATTAAGAAGCAAAAATAGTATTACAAAATGGTCATGAACATGTACAATACAGGACGAGGAATATATAGCGATATCAATAATATTGTAATAACTATTTATGGTGTCAGAGGAGTAAGTTATACAAATGTCCAATCACTTTATTGTACACCTGACAGTAATATTAATATTGCATGCCAACTGTAACTGAAAAATAATTATCAAAAAAACCCCTGCATTAAAAAAAGAACTAAAGGAAACCATGTCTAAATAAAGAAAGGATAGTATAACAATGAAGCAACAAACAGAAATTTTCTACAAGGATATAGGAATTACACCTAGAGAACCACATGGAAATTCTGGATTTGAGTATAATAACTGAAATAATAAATATATCATGTGGGCTCAAGAGCAGATTTGAGATAAAAGGAGAAAGAATCAGTGAACTTAAAGATCAATCAACAGAAATTATTAAGTTGAAAGTACACAGATAAAAAACATGGAAAAAAATTAACAGAGCCTCAGAAACCTGTGGGACAATATCAAGTGCATCAATACGTATGTGACAAGAGCGCCAGAATTACAGGCGATAAAGAAAAGGCCAGAAAACACAGGTAAAGAAATAATGGTTCATAACTTCCAAGTGTTCACAAAAAACATGAGTTTACACAGCCAAGAAGCACAGCAAAGCCCAAGTAAGATAAGCACAAAGAGGTCTCAAAATGTCACACTAACCGTTTTACACAAAACAAGGAAATAATGAAGAGAAGAGGAACGAGAACAAAAAATAGGAGGCATAATAAACAAATAAAATGGCAAATGTAAATCCAGCCATTTTCTGCTTGTTTTAAAAAGGAAATGTCACACGCACACAAACACACAGGAATACTAATCTTAAAAAAGAAGGAAATCCTGACATTTGTGACGTCAATGAACTTGGCACTCTGCTAAGTGAAATAAGTTGGACGCAGAAAGACAAATACTGCGGGATCTTACTTATATGTACAAACTAAAATAGCCGAATGGGAGCAGGGACTCGAATGGCTGTTGCTGGGGGCTCGGGGGAGGGGGAAATGGGGAGATGCTGGTCCAGGGGTATAAAGTTTCAATTACGCAAAATGAATACTTCTGCAGATCTAATGCACAGCATGGTCATTACAGTTAATCATGCTGCATCATATACTTAAAATTTGCCAAGAGAATTGATCTTAAGTGTTCTCACCACAGAAAAAAGTAACGAGGCACCGATGTGAGGTGATGGGTATATTAAGTAGCCACTGTGGTAATCATTTCACAATACATATATCAAAACATCACATTTTTATACTTTAAATAGACACACTTTTTATTTGTCATCTACAACCTACAATAAAGCGGGGGGGAGGGCCATTGTATAAAAATATTAAGGCCGAGCTCCCTACCTGGTACCTATATTCTGGATCCAAAGTATTTTCCAGCCCACACTCAATGCTTACTACAATTCGACTAAATTAGACAACGTTCTACTTTTCACAGACATATTTCCTTTTCCCATATTTGTCCTTCGTCCAACGTCTACTCATCTTTCAACTGCAAGCTCAAATGCCACCTCATCCACAAGAACCTCCTGACTGAAACCACGTGCAGTGCACATTCTCGTGGACCACACGCCCCCACTGTAAGCTACTGAGTCTGCTATCCCCGTTACGCCTCGCTTGTGATGTGTTTTGAATATTCTTGATGGTGTTGCCTGAGCTTCATGTTCAAAGTTCATTAAAAAAAAAAAAAAAACATTTTTTGTGACATGCCACATGTTTCATCTCATTCCAAATAAACTAGTAAAAAATATTGGTAAATGAGCCCTAGAAATATATTTAAACCATTTTTAAATTATTAACCGATGAATTTTAAATAATGTAGATATGGTTTTTTCTTATGATTAGTTTCGGGTACACAGTACACTGGTTAGACATGTATATAGTTTGTGAAACGAGCCCCTGATTACGTCAGCACCCTTGGGTTCTCCACGCAGCCATTACTTTACTGCCGACTGCATTTCTTGTGCCGCGCTGCCCATTCCCGTGACCATCTGTCAACTACTAAGTTGTTGGGGATATATGTGCGTTTCGTAAGGGTTAAAATTATCCTTCCGCTGATTGAACTGTGTATTT
Organism: Pteropus vampyrus; assembly: GCF_000151845.1. Taxonomy (NCBI): domain Eukaryota; kingdom Metazoa; phylum Chordata; class Mammalia; order Chiroptera; family Pteropodidae; genus Pteropus; species Pteropus vampyrus. The sequence continues at coordinate 141,371 of NW_011889357.1, read as the reverse complement.
GTATTATAACGAGTCATTATATTAATGTAGGAGAGAGAAGAAATGACGCTCTAGAACTCAGAAGGCCCAAACTGATTTTACTATTTAAGGACTAACTAAAGTGACTTAACTTCAATGCTCCAATTTCCTCAAGAGGAAACAAGCAGAGGGGTAAAATCATTTTTAATGTAGCTTCTAGTTTATTTTCTAAACAGCATCCATTGTGACCATACTGCCTGGTCTGGCCACATGCTTAGCAGATCTGTTTCTGCAGTTTTTAATGTAACGAAAAGAATTTAAAGCATGAACAAAAACTCACATGGAAAAGTCAAAGCCTAAGGGGAAAAAATGTTTATCACAGAGAAGAAAAAGCCGAATGATTGTTTTAAATGTCAACCATATAAGTGTAACCAAAAGAACAATGTTGAATAAGTATTCTTTACCTTCATCAACTGCAAAAGAAATCTGTTTAAATGTCTTCAAATGTTTGGATGCATATAGAGAGACTTGATATTATAAAAAGATTAAACGATGAAACAATAGACTCTTCACACACAAATATTTTAAAATAATGCTAGATTACGAGCATTGATTAAGTCATTGACCAATCTGTCACTAACCAATCTAAACTAAGTATTGGAAAAAAACATAAAATTGTGTAATGTATGTTTAACAGGCACATGGATCACCTCTAGTTCAGGTACAGTAAAATTTAAATTTTGTGATAGGATACAAGGCATCATTGGTTTAATTTTTGGCATGGTAAATTAGATGATCAGATAATAATGAAAATGGCATTTAATCCTATTAGCTACTGCATGATGATTCAACAGTCCAGTCTTACTAAATATTTTAAGTTTCTCTTCTCAGTTTAGTTGTGAGTCATTAGTTTCCTCATTAACATACTTGCTCTTCTGCTGATGAGCACAGCATTAGTAAAACAGTAGTTAAGAAGAAAGTTTTCATTTATTTCTAACATTTCCTCTAGATTATGACCGAAGTTTACAAATCGAGCCCAAACCAACATCTTCTAGGCCCTTACAATTTTACTGATAAAGTATCATATATTCAAAAGAATGTATGTAAAGAAATGCACGTTTTAAAATAAATGAACACCATGAATCCACCAAGCAGGTTAAAAAAACGCATCATGGGTAATTCTGAAGGTCCTGCGTCCCTCCACCCGACAACGTTCCTTGGACTTCTTTATCACACATCTGTGTACACCTACACAACACTGCTGTATAGATTTGCTGGGTTTTGCCCTTTACATAACTATAAAGTCAGTATTCTTTTTGGTGGTGCGATATTAGATTTGTGAGATTCATCCATGTTTACGTGAATACCCGTAGCTCATCCATTTTTACTGCTATAGAGTCATCCACTGTATAACTGTAGTTCAGTTTAGTCAGTCTGATATTTTTCAAATTTTTCTTATCCATAATGTGGCAACAAATATCCTTACATGTTTCCCTGTGCACGTGTGCAAAAACCTCACTTGGAGGTGTATCTAAGCATGAAAATCCTCAATGACAGTGTATGCAAATCTTCAAGTCTACTGAATAAGTACCATTTTCCAGTGCATATTCCTACCAGAAATGGACAAAATTCCTATTGCTCCACATTCTCACCAACAATACTACCAAACTGAAATACTTCGTTGTTCTTTTAATTTTTATTTCCCCAATTAATAATGAGGTTGATAACATTTTCCTACTATAATAGTCATTTGAATTTCCTCTTCTGTGAAATGTCTATTCATGTGTATCTCTCGCTTTTTTGTTTCGTTATTTGTTGTTCTCATATCGACTGACAGGAATACTCTGTATTCTAGATACTTCTAGGTCTTCAATTTTATGTTTTGGTATACAAGAAGGCAAACAATAAAATTGGGTTTTCCTTTGACAGTCAAATTTTTTGTCTTGTTCTGTTGATAAAAATGCATATCTCTTTAGTAATTCATATTATTTCCTTTTTTATTATATCTATATATAACAATAATATGTATATATGTGTACATATATCTACATATAACAATAATATATATATATAACAATAATATGTGTATATATATTTATATATATATATATATATATATATATATATATATATATATAAATACCAAGAGAACTTTCATGATTTTATTTTGAAAACTTGACCCAAATACCCCACATCTAGAAATGGAAGATGGAATAAGATAACAGCCAAGTGAGCTTAGAGGTACATACAAATCTACTCATAAGTAGCCTTTGAAACAGACAGCCCAAGTGACAGCCCACACACACATCCATCTCCTTGGCACTGAGTTTATGCACAGAATAATCAGAGTGAAGATTTTTCTCCTGCCTTAGCAGCAATGTATATAGTGCTTCACATATTTTCAGTGTACTTTACATACTTTACATGGTACTCAAAACAGTTGTGATGGATGGGAAAAGGAATTATTATTGCCACTTCAGCACTGAGACAATAAGGAGATGAAGGGACTTGCCCAAAACAGGACGAGCTTAGTGGCAACACCGCACTGCCTTCCAAGGTAAGGAATGAAGCTGCCAGAGCAGGGAGATGGCACTTTTCAAAGCCTGACTCATCTGTGTAGTCGGCTCGTGGCCACTGCTTACGGAAGGATCGTGTTGTGCCCAGAAAGAATTCTACTGTAAAGCGAGCTCCGTGGGAGGGAAACAGAACCAGAGGACAGTCCTCTGTCGTCCTCCTATGCCACTCGTCCCCTCCTGAGCCAGACGTTCTCCAATCACAAATCTCTTACCCTTCACAGGAGATTCACACGCACCAGTAAAACATGGCGGCAGCGGTGGGAATTACTGAAGTTTCTGATAAGCAGGAATATCAGGCTAGACAAAAGATGCTTGGCTTTAGTCCTGTGAGTCTATATTCCCCGGCAATACGCTAACCACGCAAAGCAGAGCTCGCTCCTACTGTATTTGAGCCACCACTGAGGCAGTCCTAAAAACTGGATTAAACCTCTATTTGCGATATGATTGCAAAGACTATTGTAATTTATATGATTGGCAGAAAAAAGTAAGGAATAGGTACCTATGTATATTTAATAGCATAAATGCATAGAGTTTTCAGGTAATGTGACACAGCTATTCTTTTTAAAATTAGATTTAAAAGGACAACCACAGAGCCACTTTCATATGACTACGCATATGAAGAATTTTAATTATTAAAGAATTAAATTCTTTAGCTCTTAATATACTGATATTCATATAAGTTAGGGGTAACTTTTGAATTTTGTACCAGTAAACATATTACCTATTCAAAAAGGATACGATTCAAACACTCTTACGTCTTATATCAAAATTAACTCCATGAAGATTAAGAACATAAGAAAACTATGAAAGTACTAAAAGAAACATCAATAGATATTTTATAAATTATGGGGTATGAAAGAACTTTTTAAAGACCTTTCTAAAGGCAGAAATATAATGAACAAAACTGATAGATTATACTAAATACATTTTAAAACTTCAATGTAATGAAAACACTATAACCAAAGCAATCTGTTAGCAAGAAAACTGGAAATTTTTATATACACATGGTAGTATGTGTGTATAAATGACAGCTATACATCAAAACACACACACACACACACACACACACACAACTACTCTAATAGAAAAACAAGCAAAGGATATAAACACGGCATTCACACACACACACACACAGCAAATATGGGAATAATTGAGG
>NW_011889357.1:135266-137631 GCF_000151845.1 Pteropus vampyrus | reverse complement strand
CGATATGATTGCAAAGACTATTGTAATTTATATGATTGGCAGAAAAAAGTAAGGAATAGGTACCTATGTATATTTAATAGCATAAATGCATAGAGTTTTCAGGTAATGTGACACAGCTATTCTTTTTAAAATTAGATTTAAAAGGACAACCACAGAGCCACTTTCATATGACTACACATATGAAGAATTTTAATTATTAAAGAATTAAATTCTTTAGCTCTTAATATAGTGATATTCATATAAGTTAGGGGTAACTTTTGAATTTTGTACCAGTAAACATATTACCTATTCAAAAAGGATACGATTCAAAAACTCTTACGTCTTATATCAAAATTAACTCCATAAAGATTAAGAACATAAGAAAACTATGAAAGTACTAAAAGAAACATCAACAGATATTTTTTAAATTATGGGGTATGAAAGAACTTTTTAAAGACCTTTCTAAAGGCAGAAATATATGAACAAAACTGATAAATTATACTAAATACATTTTAAAACTTCAATGTAATGAAAACACTATAACCAATAGTGTTTTCATTACATTGAAGTTTTAAAACTTCAATGTAATGAAAACACTATTGGTTATAGTTAAAAACATTAAAGTTTTAACACTATAAGCAATCTGTTAGCAAGAAAACTGGAAATTTTTATATACACATGGTAGTATGTGTGTATAAATGACAGCTATATATCAAAACACACACACACACATACACACACACAACTACTCTAATAGAAAAACAGGCAAAGGATATAAACACGGCATTCACACACACACAGCAAAAATGGGAGTAATTGAGGAAGTATGATTTTTCTAAAATACAAACCTTTTGCCTTTCAGATTAGCAGACTTCTTATTTTAAATTTAAATGCCGAAGTGGATAGGCAATGGGAAAACAGATGCTAATAAACACAGTTCATGGGACTCTAAATTATCTAAATTATCTAGAGAGTAATATGGCAATAAATATCAAAATCCCTAAAAAGTACATGCCTTTATCTAGGAATTCATTCTAAGGAAATAATTGAGCAGATAATTATATGTGGATGTTCACTACAGTATTGTTTACAATACCCCAAAAGTTGAAAACAAACATGCACATAAATGACAGAACTGGGATTTTAACTATAGGGCTTCTGATCAGTTTAGACTCCATTCTCTCAGCCTAACGGCCTTCCTGTTATTTCCTAACCTTGTAGTAAATAAAAAAAAACCAGGTACATTCTGAAGGAGACATCTCGCTGACCAATCCATAGCAAGGGAAGAAGTGGCAGAATCGGGGACACTTGGAACCAATACAATTAAGCTGCCCTCGGAACGCAGTGATGTGAAGACAGTGAGACTTGTGTTCCAGGTTCCCCTAGAATCTGCTGGTAAATCGACAATCTCGGCCCGAATTCCCAGAGCTCTCGGCTGCGGCACACGACTGTCGCGTTACGACGACGCACTGTCTACCACATCGAGAAGCTGTGCTGGGCTATAAAGCTGGTGGTAAAGGGAAGTCGAACATATCAACGTTTCTTACTTTTAATTCAGTGTTTATTAGCTGGACCACTGATAAGTTTATGAATTCGTAAAATAACAGAAAAGTTTATGAGCAGAAACTTGAGGCTTAGTATTTTACAGATGTGCCTTAGTACAGATGTGCCGTGACTTAACAATGGGGTTATGTCCCCAATAAACCCACTGTAAGCTGAAAATACTGTAAGCTGAAAGTATATTCATACACCTAACCTACCCAGCATCCTGGCATAGCCTACGCGGTACCCCGTAGAATGTCAGCTGTTGACTCTTGTGGTTGCGGGGTGACGGGTTGCTGCGCTTGCCCCGCCACGAACCTCACTATAGAGTCCTGTGCGCATATCACTTGCCTGGGGAAAGACTATAATTCAAACTTCGAAATACGGTTCTCCCCGAATCGCCTTCACACCACCCTAAAGCCGAAAAATCGTAAGTAGAACCATCATAAGTCGGGGATCATAGGTGTTACCAATTATCATTAAAAATTTCATGGGTTAAATAAAAACATATTCCAAGACTACATTTCAATTCATACTTCAATTAATGACGCCTGTGCTGGAATGGCGTGAGCCAGTTTGTTATTCAAAGGACGTGAGGACAACGCCACCAGCAAGGGGACGCGTTCTGGCCGAGATCATCTTCAGGACGACGGGCCTTAACAGGCGACGTTCCTGGTCTTACCACGTGCATTTTACCTCTTGACAAACTATCTGAGGCAATAACTAGATGGCTTTTGTCTTCTGTCATCGAGAAGACACAAAAGTCATCAGACTGTGTTTTATCAAGCTCGTTACTAAGAAATCGGTGCTGTTCAATAATATCAGGAAAAAAAGATTCTAAATA
>NW_011889357.1:132987-135216 GCF_000151845.1 Pteropus vampyrus | reverse complement strand
TAGAAAAACAAGCAAAGGATATAAACACGGCATTCACACACACACACACACAGCAAATATGGGAATAATTGAGGAAGTACAATTTTTCTAAAAATAGAAACCTTTTGCCTTTCAGATTAGCAGATTTCTTATTTTAAATTTAAATGCTGAAGTGGATAGGCAATGGGAAAACAGATGCTAATAAACGCAGTTCATGGGACTCTAAATTATCTAAATTATCTGGAGAGTAATATGGCAATAAATATCAAAATCCCTAAAAAGTACATGCCTTTATCTAGGAATTCATTCTAAGGAAATAATTGAGCATCCAATATGTGGATGTTCACTACAGTATTGTTTACAATATCCAAAAAGTTGAAAACAAACACGCACATAAATGACAGAACTGGGATTTTAACTGTAGGGCTTCTGATCAGTTTAGACTCCATTCTCTCAGCCTAACGGCCTTCCTGTTATTTCCTAACCTTGTAGCAAATAACAAAAAAAAAAAAACAGGTACATTCTGAAGGAGACATCTCGCTGACCAATCCATAGCAAGGGAAAAAGTGGCAGAATCGGGGACACTTGGAACCAATACAATTAAGCTCCCCTCGGAACGCAGCGATGTGAAGACAGTGAGACTTGTGTTCCAGGTTCCCCTAGAATCTTCTGGTAAATCGACAATCTCGGCCCAAATTCCCAGAGCTCTTGGTTGCGGCACACGACTGTCGAGTTACAACGACGCACTGTCTACTACATCGAAAAGCTGTGCTGGGCTATAAAGCTGGTGGTAAAGGGAAGTCGAACATATCAACATTTCTTACTTTTAATTCAGTGTTTATTAGCTGGACAGCTGATAAGTTTATGAATTCGTAAAATAACAAAAAAGTTTATGAGCAGAAACTTGAGGCTTAGTATTTTACAGATGCGCCTTAGCACAGATGTGCCGTGACTTAACAATGGGGTTATGTCCCCCAATAAACCCACTGTAAGCTGAAAATACTGTAAGCTGAAAGTATATTCATACACCTAACCTACCCAGCATCCTGGCATAGCCTCGCCTACGCGGTACCCCGTAGAATGTCAGCTGTTGACTCTTGTGGTTGCGGGGTGACGGGTTGCTGCGCTTGCCCCGCCACAAGCCTCACTATAGAGTCCTGTGCGCATATCACTTGCCTGGAGAAAGACTATAATTCAAACTTCGAAATACGTTCTCCCCGAATCGCCTTCACACCACCGTAAAGCCGAAAAATCGTAAGTAGAACCATCATAAGTCGGGGATCATAGGTGTTATCAATTATCATTAAAAATTTCATGGGTTAAATAAAAACATATTCCAAGACTACATTTCAATTCATACTTCAATTAAATGACGCCTGTGCTGGAATGGCGTGAGCCAGTTTGTTGTTCAAAGAACGTGAGGACAACGCCACCAGCAAGGGGACGCGCTCTGGCCGAGATCATCTTCAGGACGATGGGCCTTAACAGGCGACGTTCCTGGTCTTACCACGTGCATTTTACCTCTTGACAAACTATCTGAGGCAATAACTAGATGGCTTTTGTCTTCTGTCATCGAGAAGACACAAAAGTCATCAGACTGTGTTTTATCAAGCTCGTTACTAAGAAATCGGTGCTGTTCAATAATATCAGGAAAAAAAGATTCTAAATAAGAAAACTTTTAGCTGCAACAGGAAGCTCTGTTTTCCGTAAAGGGGGCTACCTGACTTTTTAAACACGTATCACCGATGTGGAAGCTCCGAAATTATCGGGATTACAGATTCTTTCAGACAATGAAGGGTAATATCCTCTCTGCCATCCACGAAATGGAGTTCCTACACCATGCTCATGCCAGCTCTTTCGTCTTCAATTCTTTAATAGTGTGCTACAAACAATATTTATAACTCTCATGAAAACATAAAAAACTACATACTCTGCTACTAAATATTTGCAGCCTCGAGTTTTACGAGTGATAAGAGGTGGGTATTCAGCTGAGGAAGATCCCAGATGAGTATAAGGTAAAGAATAGCACAGGTACTTTTTCAGTTTCTAAGCATAATTTGAACTACAAGATTATAATTTTTTAAAATCTGTTAAATATTCGGTCCAATGTATGGGTGTTTAGACTACGTGGCAATTGGTCACTACAAAGTTAGCATATATTTACATCGAAGCCACGTGTCACAAACAATAGTCACCACTTCCTGTAACCACTACGACACATCCGCTTCCCCCACTTGGCGAACGGTATCA
>NW_011889357.1:129951-132452 GCF_000151845.1 Pteropus vampyrus | reverse complement strand
CGAGATCATCTTCAGGACGATGGGCCTTAACAGGCGACGTTCCTGGTCTTACCACGTGCATTTTACCTCTTGACAAACTATCTGAGGCAATAACTAGATGGCTTTTGTCTTCTGTCATCGAGAAGACACAAAAGTCATCAGACTGTGTTTTATCAAGCTCGTTACTAAGAAATCGGTGCTGTTCAATAATATCAGGGAAAAAAGATTCTAAATAAGAAAACTTTTAGCTGTAACAGGAAGCTCTGTTTTCCGTAAAGGAGGCTACCTGACTTTTTAAACACGTATCACCGATGTGGAAGGTCCGAAATTATTGGGATTACAGATTCTTTCAGACAACGAAGGGTAATATCCTCTCTACCATCCACGAAATGGAGTTCCTACACCATGCTCATGCCAGCTCTTTCGTCTTCAATTCTTTAATAGTGTGCTACAAACGATATTTATAACTCTCATGAAAACATAAAAAACTACATACTCTGCTACTAAATATTTGCAGCCTCGAGTTTTACAAGTGATAAGAGGTGGGTATTCAGCTGAGGAAGATCTCAGATGAGTATAAGGTAAAGAATAGCACAGGTACTTTTTTCAGTTTCTAAGCATAATTTGAACTACAAGATTATAATTTTTTAAAATCTGTTAAATATTTGGTCCAATGTATGGGTGTTTAGACTACGTGGCAATTGGTCACTACGAAGTTAGCGTATATTTACATCGAAGCCACGTGTCACAAACAATAGTCACCACTTCCTGTAACCACTACGACACATCCGCTTCCCCCACTTGGCGAACGGTATCAATTCTGCTTCACAAACATTGAGCGAGTCCTCACTATGCACAAGAAACTCTACTTTGTCATGAAATTCACTTCAATTATTATAAGACAGTTACTAAGACTTGGTTACACCTTGGACTGATTTGCAGAAAAGTCTCACTGATGCCATGATGTCCTCAGCACTGAGGGAGGAAAGCCGGGACTCTCCAGCAAGCTCATCCTGTTTATTTTATCGGAACTGTGGAAAAGCCACAGGGATCCCTGCTGGCATCGGTGACTTCTCTACCGTCATTATGATGACGTGAGGACAAACTGCACGAGTATTATCAGGAAAAGTAGGAGAGAAGAGCTTTGCCCGACTCGGCACAGCAGACCTCCCTGACTGAGTCAGCAAACACCTGGTCCCTGAGAAGTCTGCGGGGGAGCAGGGCTTTACTCAGCCCGTCAGCAACGTCAGCAACGAGGGTACTGTTTGGGCCCCTCCCATTTTTCGAGCTAGGAAATACCAAAAGCAGCACACGCCTATACGCCAACTGTGATGCAAAAGGAAGTAGGGCTTATGCCAGACAGGCATGTTTAAAACACTTAGGGGATACAGAAAACCAGGAAACCATAACAGTCATCAAAGGAGAAACATATTGACAAAATTCACCAGATTCCCAACCAGGCAGAGAACTGCAAATGGCTCTGTTAGTTACCACTTAAACCTCTCAACCAAAACAATAGATCTCTCAAACGTTCACCTTACACCTTATCGTATTGACTGAACGACCCTCAGCAGGCCTCCCCTGTTACGGCCACGGCAATGAAATGCCATTGTTAGGCGCCTTCTCCAAATCCAAACAGAAAGTGCAAACGCTGGCCTAGAATCTGGGTCCCAGAGTGGAGAGCAGCGTGGCCTCTCCTCCGCCCTGCCGATGGGAATGCCACGAGCCAGCCACGTTCTTCGACTGGAGAAATAAAAATGAGGGGTGGCATCTCAGGCAGGGAAAGTATCTTCCAAACATCATTCCAGGTTGAAACTGTGGTTCGTGCTCTCCATCCTAGCAATTTAAAACACATTATGCATTTGTGAGCAGCTCCGGGATCCACGGCCCTTGGCATAATTAAAACCCATTAGTTTGGTTCACAGCATAATGGTGCCACATGTGCCATGAAAACACATTCTCCTAAAAGCCCCCTCGGAGGACAGAAAACATCCACAACCTACAACAAAATGTTCGCACACATGTCAGAGTATAAAACTTCAGTAGCAGACGGCATGACTCACCATTCAGGGAGACGACACTTAGATCCGGCCAGACTGAACTGTCATCTTTGAACTAACGGAGGAGAGAAAGTATCTCGGACCCAGAAGTCCCCACAGCAAAGGCCATCGCCGTGCTGACAGTTTCTATTACAAAGTCCTGAGGGAAGGCGCACAAAGACCGAGCCTCGTGATCTTATTCCGCATCATTTCTTCTCTTTATTAACCTCTGCGACTTAAATCTTATACTTTTCTTCTGTACTCAAATAAGGCAAGTTTCATCCTAGCTCCTTTCTCTCTAGCAAAAGGTCACCATCTGGGAGCCAAAGTCGGGTAAAGACACTCTCACCAATGACAACTGTTAATTCCACCAGCAGAATAAAGAGAAGGAAATAGAAAACTCCATAGCCTTTCAAAATGTAAGCTAACACTAATTCTGAGTTTAGAGCAAGGCCTACGTAGATGTATGCAGGAAAAAAAAAA
>NW_011889357.1:127608-129901 GCF_000151845.1 Pteropus vampyrus | reverse complement strand
AGCAGCTCCGGGATCCACGGCCCTTGGCATAATTAAAACCCATTAGTTTGGTTCACAGCATAATGGTGCCACATGTGCCATGAAAACACATTCTCCTAAAAGCCCCCTCGGAGGACAGAAAACATCCACAACCTACAACAAAATGTTCGCACACATGTCAGAGTATAAAACTTCAGTAGCAGACGGCATGACTCACCATTCAGGGAGACGACACTTAGATCCGGCCAGACTGAACTGTCATCTTTGAACTAACGGAGGAGAGAAAGTATCTCGGACCCAGAAGTCCCCACAGCAAAGGCCATCGCCGTGCTGACAGTTTCTATTACAAAGTCCTGAGGGAAGGCGCACAAAGACCGAGCCTCGTGATCTTATTCCGCATCATTTCTTCTCTTTATTAACCTCTGCGACTTAAATCTTATACTTTTCTTCTGTACTCAAATAAGGCAAGTTTCATCCTAGCTCCTTTCTCTCTAGCAAAAGGTCACCATCTGGGAGCCAAAGTCGGGTAAAGACACTCTCACCAATGACAACTGTTAATTCCACCAGCAGAATAAAGAGAAGGAAATAGAAAACTCCATAGCCTTTCAAAATGTAAGCTAACACTAATTCTGAGTTTAGAGCAAGGCCTACGTAGATGTATGCAGGAAAAAAAAAAACCTCTAAGAACTGTACTTCAAGTGCTCATGATTTCACCAAGAAAAACACCTCTGAGCACATTTCTATAAATGAGGAATCATTTCTCAAAGGCACACATATGACACAAAAGATAATAGTGAATCTTACAAAAATATTTTTTTCTTCTATGTAGAAAACTTAGCCTCATTCACCCTATTATGTTGCTGCAAGTGGCCGATGGAAGCCCCCAGGGAAAACGGAATAAAGGTAACAAAGCCAAGGTTAAGAATTTTGGTTCCCTAAGATCAGGAGAATTTGAAAACAAAAGCAAGACAAGTGTCTTCCTGTCACACATTATATCTGTAAAGCCGAGAACAATGGTTCTTAGTTTTTTTGTTGTCATTGTTGTTGTTTTGGTTGTGATTTTCTTTTGGTTACAGAACTCATTGTTAGTCTGATGGAAAATGTGTATGTTCCTAATTATCAACACCACTTGGGTTGTGTTGAGGACCCAACAGCACTGTGGGTCCTCACAGGATGATCACAGTCCCTGTAGGAAAGCACGCACACGCACTCCTGACCCGTCCTCCTTGGCGCCACCAGCAGGATGCCTTCCTCCAAGGTGACAGTCGACAACGCGGATGTGTGTCGGGGTCAAGGGATGCATGGATGGTTACCACAGGGAACTTGACTGGTTAAGGGGTCTGTGCAGCTTGCTCGTGAAGGAGCACATGATTCAGACACATCAGTGGTATCATCCTAATGTATAAAAATATGTAAAGAAGAAGCTTGGCCTTTTAAAGGAAGACAATTACTAAACTTAGAGAGTGCCCTCATATGTTACGAATGGTCCTTTACGGTGAAATTCTCACTGTGCGCTCCAGAATACTTTCTTAAAACTTACAGACTTCAAAATTGAAGTTATTGTTGATATCTAAGGGTGGCTGCGTTGCTTCAAGCTTATTCTGAATCAAGCCATCCCTTTATACTCCTGGTTTGGTGCGATTCTACCAAAAATGTTTTTAAACTGTTTGAAATAGTTATTCTTCTTGGTGTTTGGAAGTGTGCCGAAGTCTTCAAGTCGAACACCCACCATGACCTTACTTTTCTGTAGGTGGGCGATTATAAAAATGGTGGATGGCGATTTTAATTTTCACGGAAGTTATTACTGTCAAACACACAGAGTCTTCTACCTCATCTATGCTGGGGGAGAAAATAAACATCACCCCGGCCTCTCCCTCCAGTTCTGTAAATCCACGCATCGGCCTCGGGGCTCATGTCGTGCCTGTCTTTTTCCTTTACAAATCAATCTCTTCTTCCTCTCAAGTGTTTCTGTTTCTGGGATAAAGTTTGCTATTAGTTCCGCATTTCTTTCTTCTCCCGCACAGAAATATGACTATAATTACATCTTTACTTTTATCATTCGTATTTTTGACAACTGTTTTGTTCTTTTTACATTCCTTGACTTTTTCCAAATACATTCAGCTGTTAAATAATTTCCAAAACTGTGGTTTTATTTTTGTATTCATCATGTGCTCTTCAACTTTTGCGGTGACAAAATATAGTTACCATTAAAATTAAACTGGATAAGTATTTACATTTCAGTATGGCTTTGTGCATTATTAAATGCACAGTCCATTCTTCCAGTTTATTAGACAATAAGGATTCTGAAAAAGAT
>NW_011889357.1:119587-127558 GCF_000151845.1 Pteropus vampyrus | reverse complement strand
GAAGAAGCTTGGCCTTTTAAAGGAAGACAATTACTAAACTTAGAGAGTGCCCTCATATGTTACGAATGGTCCTTTACGGTGAAATTCTCACCGTGCGCTCCAGAATACTTTCTTAAAACTTACAGACTTCAAAATTGAAGTTATTGTTGATATCTAAGGGTGGCTGCGTTGCTTCAAGCTTATTCTGAATCAAGCCATCCCTTTATACTCCTGGTTTGGTGCGATTCTACCAAAAATGTTTTTAAACTGTTTGAAATAGTTATTCTTCTTGGTGTTTGGAAGTGTGCCGAAGTCTTCAAGTCGAACACCCACCATGACCTTACTTTTCTGTAGGTGGGCGATTATAAAAATGGTGGATGGCGATTTTAATTTTCACGGAAGTTATTACTGTCAAACACACAGAGTCTTCTACCTCATCTATGCTGGGGGAGAAAATAAACATCACCCCGGCCTCTCCCTCCAGTTCTGTAAATCCACGCATCGGCCTCGGGGCTCATGTCGTGCCTGTCTTTTTCCTTTACAAATCAATCTCTTCTTCCTCTCAAGTGTTTCTGTTTCTGGGATAAAGTTTGCTATTAGTTTCGCATTTCTTTCTTCTCCTGCACAGAAATATGACTATAATTATATCTTTACTTTTATCATTCGTATTTTTGACAACTGTTTTGTTCTTTTTACATTCCTTGACTTTTTCCAAATACATTCAGCTGTTAAATAATTTCCAAAACTGTGGTTTTATTTTTGTATTCATCATGTGCTCTTCAACTTTTGCGGTGACAAAATATAGTTACCATTAAAATTAAACTGGATAAGTATTTACATTTCAGTATGGCTTTGTGCATTATTAAATGCACAGTCCATTCTTCCAGTTTATTAGACAATAAGGATTCTGAAAAAGATAGATATTCTTAGAAGCAAAAAAAAAGAAAAAAAAAACTGTCTGCTTTGCTTAGTCATTCTCCCCTGATCTACCTCTAAATGGGGTGCATGACCTGAGTCCCCTTCCTTCCCATGACTCCACATGCCCCTGGATGAATGTCACTGAAACCTGTGGTCTTAAACACCATAGTAAACCCAATGACAGTCGAGTCTCTGTCGCCAGCCCTGACCTAGTCCCCCAGGTTAACATTAAGCTGCTGTTGACATCTCTACATGCACGTCACAAACCCGGCACAGACGAGACAGAGCTCTTCCTAGCAACGGCTTCCTTTTCCTGCACTTTCCACCCAACTTTCCCTCCTGAACGAACCCTCAAATCCAAAAATATTTGCTTCTTGCTTTTCTCTCACCTCTCAAATCCAACCCAACGAAGATTCTGACTCAAACTACTTCTATCGCCTTTACTGCCATCCAGCTGAAGCTACTGTCCTCTCTTGTCTTCTCCAGCTCCCCCTCCATAAAGCAACCAGTACAATAAACATAAATCGTATAACACATTTGCTAACAACCATCCGATAGCTTTACATTGAACCTAAAATGAAAACCAAGCCTTCCCGTAGCTTGCAAGGCCCCTGACGACTTGGCCCCGGCCCCTCTGATCTCATCCCACATCACTTGTCCACCTCGCCTGCTACACCCGACCCTGCGGGCCTCTTTCCCTCCTCCGAATGATCCACGCTCATTCTCACCTTAGAATCCCTGCACCGTTCCTCCTGTCCGCCCACAACGCTCCTTCCTCTGCATGTCCCAGGGCTGGCTCCTCCTGGTCACTCGGCATCAGAGAGGCCTTCTACGATCGCATCATCTACTGGAGACAGCCCGTCATTCACTGTCGCCTTACTTACTTTAATGCTCTCCACATCGTGTATCGCTAAGTGTTAACTATTTATTTTCTGTCTTCGTCCATAAGAATGAAAGATCTACGAGCTGAGGAACTATGTGTCTCGGTCACTGCTCTATCCCTATGACCTTGGACATTGCTGAACACATAGTAGGCACCCAATAAAGCGTTTACTGAATGAACGAATTTAAAGAATTTATTTTAAACAAAAATCAAACTCTGAATTTCATGGCATTGATTTTTTTTCTTTTTATAGAAAGTTATCACATATGCTAAAAGAGCTGAATTAAACTTAACTAATTTTAGACAATTCTCATGAAATTTTAGCTAGTAAAGAAAATTAAAAATATTATATTACAATGTTTAAAATATTCCCTAAGTTATAGTGCCTCCAAATTCTACATAGTAATTATACATCCTAAATTACTGTATTTTCAGTAATTAATAGAAATGCAGATAACCCATACCTCAATGTCTCTAAGTAATCTAAAACATCATATTTTAGGTTTCTTCTGGCTGAAAGGATTTAATGTCAACTACTTGCAGATTTTACTGGCAATGAGAAGTAAACCACCAGGGCTTCCTTTCAAATTTTCAGGACCCCTTTGCCTTTTGCACCAACGCGGATGCAATTTTTCATTACATTGTGTATAAGACGCCAGTGAGACGCCGTCCTCCCTCCTTCTGGCTTTTTCACTCCATTCTGGTTCTAAATGCTGTAAGTAGAGTTTCTAGAACAACATTTTCTTTAGGGCTCTCCACTGTCAAAACACACACACACGCACACGCACGCACGCACGCACACGCACGCACACACAAAAATGTGCACGCAATAATATTTCACTAACTCTTCTCAGAAAAACTGTGTGCTCCAGGTCAAACAGTTCTTAAAATTTCCAACACATAATTCAGCGGTTGCCAACCCGTGGGTCGGGGATCAGAGGTCATAAAAAGGAGTCGGTGAAAGGACCACATGTTCCAGCAGCACTGTTTGTATGCCAACAATTTATATATCTTGAAACTGGATGTGTACGCGTGCATGTGCGTATGCACACAAACACATATATATGCAATTGAATGTACTACTTTAAATGTATTTGATTAATCAAATAAAACATTTTATTTAGATATGTAGCAATGTTTCTGAATTCATAGTGGTATTTTTAGTCATGTTTCATATTTTTAGTAGACACCAAATACATAACCACTATGATGTTGAAGACTTAAGTTTTTGACAGTAAAAGAGGCCTCCACATTGTAAGTTCCATTTCATTCATTAAACTCATAATACAAACACTCTGCTGCCGACCCGTGTGCCTCCCACTCCGAGCCATATCAACATAAACCGCCTTCGGAAATTGCCCTTAAAAAAGTCAGCTTCTCTGATCATCAGCCCATTATACACTTTAAACATCAGTGGGCTGTCAATTTTATACAACGAAGGTAAATCATTTTTACAGTTTAATTCGACTCACTCTTCTCTATACTCATCGAATGTTAAGCAAGTAAGAAAAAAGTATTAAAGATATTCTTTAAAGTCTCTATTACTTTACTCTGATAGGTTTGGAAATTGTTAATACTACTCTCATTAGCATCGATGAAAAATTACTTGAGGGTATCTAGCAACCAAAAATGGACTTTTAAACATAAGTTGGAACACAATTTTTAGAACACAGGACTCATCGTTACTTATGTTTAGATATATAAGAAAAGCCATCATCATACCATAGCAGTAAATGTATTAATATTGATTTTAAACGATTTACTTACTACTTATTAACGTATTATTAATTTCGCATTATTCATGAGAAATAAAAATAGACGTTCAATGCAAGCAGTCAACTCCTTGAGTAAATAACAATGAAACATGTCCGATGTATATAAAAAGTCAATATTTTTAAAACCATATCTCAAAAGTTGACTCCATTCAAAAACTCTTTCAAATGTGTTGAATTATCCTTAGAAATTGACTAAACCTTAAAAGTGCAGCTCACATAGTGGGTAAGCTCTGTATTTTAAGAGGTGAATGTATTATTATATTTCTGTGTTTGCCTGAAGATAAATACATCTCATTTTCATTCCCTTCCGAGAGGCTGACTTACCTTGTGTATCAATACTAACTGATCATCATCCTAACCAGTAATAATAGAAATAATAATAATAAACAGTAAAAACCACTGGTTATATTTACTGTGCATCTACAAAGGACATTGTTCAAGGCACTTTTTATTTATCTCATATAATCATTATAATAATATCATAAGATAAGTACAATTATCTCCCACATTGTGTAATTGAAGATACTGAGAAACAGGTACTCTGCTAATAATGGTTCACATACCTGTGTCACATGCGTATAAATATCATTTTGGTATTTTTAATGCTATTAAATTGATTCTCTTTGTTAAACAAGGCAAACTCAAAACTTTAATCTTTTTTTATGGGAGCTATTTATAGAATCTATTTTCTATTTTTTATTATTTTAATATCCTCTGGGGTTTTTTGGTAGATACAATGCTAGCAAACAGAAACTATATAAAAACATTACATAATTCTGAAACATTATATTCAGGTTAACACATCTTAAAATGGTGTCTCTCTTTTCAAAACATTAGCTTAACATTGGCAATACATACTCAGCGATGAAGCTATTATTCTCCACAAATTCTGACCTCTTTGTATATGTTTATGTCCAACAAGTTTATTAGAATCTCTGCTATTACGTGCGTGCTTGCCCAACGAATACACTCTTTTTTATTCTGTCTTCTCCTCCTGTCTGTCAATAAGACTGACATCTTCACCAGCGGTCTCACGCATCTTTTGTTACATTTGGTTCCACGTGTCTTGTCATTCCAGGTGGTATTTTGAAAATCTTTTTCTTTAAATTTTCTAGTTTGTCATTGCTAGAATATAGCAATGTTATATTCCAGTAGACAATCAATTGTCTATATGCATCGATCGTTTGGGTTCATTTACAATCCGGCCCCAACACTGCCACCACCTGTATGACTTTGAGTAAGCCACAACAAATTACTTCATTCATTCAGAAAACTAAGATTGAGCCAGGGGATCTTTAAAAACCTTCGTCATTCTGAATTTCCTCAACTATGTTATATACACGTAGAACAGCATGTCACATTCTGTCCTGCCCATGACTCCACGTGGTTCCTTCGGATTGTGCCCTTCTAAGCACTAGTAGTTTACCTAATCTGTAGTTTCGGCCCAAGTGGCAGAAGCACATACTACTTATGGAATAGACATGTGACCTCAAATCTCCCGGCTCCCGCACGGATCAGACAGTTAGTTCTGAGCAATTAGCTGGAAGCAGAGATGACATCTTTCTTCCTGGGACCAAAGCACCAAAAAAAAAAAATAAAAGTTAGTCCTCCAAACTCTTTTCTTCCCCTGCCACGGTAATTAAAGCCATTCTCGATGCGAAGTGTCAGTCCCCTGGCTTCCTGAGTGGCCACCTGGAGCAGAGCCCCCTAACCAGTGTTAGACATGTAGCATATATGTGAATTTACTGTATATAAAGCCACTGAGATTTGGGAATTCATAGTTTTTCTTATAAAAGCATAATTTGGCCTACGTTGATCAACCCAGGACACAGCCTCCCACCCCCAGAGTGATGGGTTTGTTACAGTCAGTGAACCTACACTGACGCACAATTATCACCCAAAGAACACAACTTGCATGAGAGTTCACTCTTAGTGCCGTGCATTCTACGGGTTTTGACAAACGTAGAATGACACGTATCCACCATCGCAGTATCACGCAGAGTAGTTTCACTGCCCTAAAAATCGTCTGTGTTCCACCTGGTCAACCTTCCCTCCCCTAATCCCTGGTAACCATTGGCCTTTTTGCTGTCTCTATAGTTTTGTCTTTACCAGAATGTCACAGAGTTGGAATCATACAGTATGTAGCTTTTTTCAAATTGGTTTCTTTCTCTTAGTAATATGCATTTAAGATTCCTCCATATCTTCCCATTGTTTGTTTCTTTTTAGCAATGAATATCAGTCCATTGTCTGGATGTATCACAGTTCATTTCTCCATCACCTACTGAAGAAGATTTTGGTTGCTTCCAAGTTTTGACAATTATCAGTAAAGCTGTTATAAACATCTGTGTGCAGGTTTTGCATGGATATAAATTTTCAACCATTTGGGTAAATATCTTGGACGACAACTGCTGAATTGTATGGTAAGAGTATATTTGGTTTTATAAGAAACTGCCAAACTGTTTTGAGAGTGGCTGCACCATTTACATTTCCACCAAAAATGTG
This sequence comes from Pteropus vampyrus, assembly GCF_000151845.1. Classification (NCBI taxonomy): domain Eukaryota; kingdom Metazoa; phylum Chordata; class Mammalia; order Chiroptera; family Pteropodidae; genus Pteropus; species Pteropus vampyrus. The sequence continues at coordinate 121,501 of NW_011889357.1, read as the reverse complement.
TGAGTGTTCCTGTGGCTCCGCATCCTTACCAGCACTTGATGTTGTCAGTGTTTAGATTTCGCCATCTTTTGCTTATTTTTGTGAATACAAGACTGTTGAAATGAATGTGTATGTACATATTTTTATGAGCCCATGTGCAAGAACTGGTCTAAGCCAGGTATATTTCTTGGAGTGAATTTTCTAGGTCCCAGATATGAACACCTTAAACACTGTTAGATGTAATCATATTGCTCTCCAAAGTGGTGCACCAATTTACAACCCTAACAGGAATGTATAAAAATTTCCACTGGCCCATATCTTTGCCACCGTTTGACACTGCCAAATTTATCAGCTTTTGCCAATTCATGTACAAGAATTAGAATGTGACTTAAAAGCTGCACATCCCTTATTACTAACAATCTCGAGCCTTTTTCTAAATACTCGGAAGCCATTGAATTTTCTATGAATTACTTCTTCAAACCTTTTGAATATTTTTATACTTGAATATTCTTTCTTTCTTATTAATTGGTAGTTCTTTATATTTTTTATAGTAACATTTTATATGCAACTTTAAAAATATTTTCTCCTTATCTGAGGCTTGGTTTTTTTTTTATTTTAATGGTACTTGTTGACATCTAGAAGCCTTTCAATTCAATGTCGTCAAATATATACTTATTTTGCTTTGTGGTTTGTGTTTTAGATTTTTTTTAAAACCAGCTTCATGTATATGTAATTTAGTGCAATAAAACTTACCACTAATATGTATACAATTCAATGAGTTTTGATACTTATTTACTGTCACATAACTATCATCGCAATCATCAAATAGAACATTGCCTTCTATTTTTATGGAATGAAAACATTTGCATGTCCCTGCATTGAGGTTGCACCTCCTTCCCCGGCCATTGCGAACCACTGATCTGCTCTGTCACTGTAGCTTTGTCTTTCTACAATTTTCTATGAGTGGAGTCTTTCCACGTGCAGTCTGTCTTGCGGTCACTGTCCTTACTGCTCTTGAGTTGCATCTACATTGTTGCACGGATTAATAGTGCATTCTCTTTATTGCTAAATAGTGTCTCTTTATCAGTTGATAGAAATTTGGGTTGTTTCCAGGTTCAGGCTATTATTAATAGAAGTGCTCCGAACAGGAGTCCAAGACTTTGTGCAGAAACGCGTGTAAACAACGCCTGGGTAAATCGCGGGGAGTAGACTGGTGCGTTGTATCGTAAGTTTAGGCTTAACTCTGTAAGAAACCCAAATCGCTCCAAGTGACCACGCCACCTCTCGCTGCCATCGGCACTGCAGGCGCGCGGTGCGCTTGGTATGGTGAGTCTTCGATTTCGGTCATTTCAGTGGGTGTGCAGAGGTGTTGGTTGCGCTGTGGTTTTGACATGCGTTGCCCTAATAACTAACGATGTCGGTCACCTTGTCATGTGTTTATTTACCTCCTTCGCTAAGACATTTTTCAATCTCAGCACAACACTGAAACAACTCTTAAGTTCTCCAAAAGCATTCTGAACGCACCCCTCTGACCCTTCCCAACCTCACCCCTCAGACGCCCCGCTGCACCCACGATTCTCCAAAAGCATTCTGAACGCACCCCTCCGACCCTTCCCGCCCCACCCCTCAGACGCCCCGCTGCGCCCACGACTGCTTGCCGCTCAGTCCCAAACGCTCTCCTCTCTTGGCCTCTCGGACTCAGAACAAGCCTGTCCTCCTCCCCGCGCTGTGTCCGTTCTCATCCTTGCCATCTTCAGGTTCACGTCATGGCCCACAGCCCCTCCCTTTATGCAGAGGACATGACTACACCCCTCACAATCTCACCTCCACACCTGCTTTAGAACCGAACCGACCTCCCGTGCGTCTCAGCTCTGACTCCTTTCTGGCCGCCCCCCCAGAGTGGCCCCGCTCCTTGAGACACTACTGAACCTCCAC
>NW_011889357.1:108216-119322 GCF_000151845.1 Pteropus vampyrus | reverse complement strand
GTGCAATAAAACTTACCACTAATATGTATACAACTCAATGAGTTTTGATACTTATTTACTGTCACATAACTATCATCGCAATCATCAAATAGAACATTGCCTTCTATTTTTATGGAATGAAAACATTTGCATGTCCCTGCAGTGAGGTCGCACCTCCTTCCCCGGCCATTGCGAACCACTGATCTGCTCTGTCACTGTAGCTTTGTCTTTCTACAATTTTCTATGAATGGAGTCTTCTCGCGTGCAGTCTGTCTTGCGGTCACTGTCCTTACTGCTCTTGAGTCGCATCTACGTTGCTGCACGGATTAATAGTGCATTCTCTTTATTGCTTAATAGTGTCTCTTTATCAGTTGATAGAAATTTGGGTTGTTTCCAGGTTCAGGCTATTATTAATAAAAGTGCTCCGAACAGGAGTCCAAGACTTTGTGCAGAAACACGTGTAAACAACGCCTGGGTAAATCACGGAGAGTAGACTGGTGCGTTGTATCATAAGTTTAGGCTTAACTCTGTAAGAAACCCAAATCGCTCCAAGTGACCACGCCACCTATCGCTGCCATCGGCACTGCAGGCGCGCGGTGCGCTTGGTATGGTGAGTCTTCGATTTCGGTCATTTCAGTGGGTGTGCAGAGGTGTTGGTTGCGCTGTGGTTTTGACATGCGTTGCCCTAATAACTAACGATGTCGGTCACCTTGTCATGTGTTTATTTACCTCCTTCGCTAAGACATTTTTCAATCTCAGCACAGCACTGAAACAACTCTTAAGTTCTCCAAAAGCATTCTGAACGCACCCCTCTGACCCTTCCCACCCCACCCCTCAGACGCCCCGCTGCACCCACGATTCTCCAAAAGCATTCTGAACGCACCCCTCCCACCCTTCCCGCCCCACCCCTCCAACGCCCCGCTGCGCCCACGACTGCTCGCCGCTCAGTCCCAAACGCTCTCCCCTCGTGGCCTCTCGGACTCAGAACAAGCCTGTCCTCCTCCCCGCGCTGTGTCCGTTCTCATCCTTGCCATCTTCAGGTTCACGTCATGGCCCGCGCCCCCTCCCTTTATGCAGAGGACATGACTACACCCCTCACAATCTCACCTCCACACCTGCTTTAGAACCAAACCGAACCGACCTCCCGTGCGTCTCAGCTCTGACTCCTTTCTGGCCGCGTCCCCAGAGTGGCCCCGCTCCTTGAGACACTACTGAACCTCCACTAGCACTGAATGACCCGCTGGTAGATGTGATTGAGTAAATGTCATGTGTTGTCCTCTGGCTATTTTATATCCCTTTTCTCTCCAGTGTGAGCGTGATTTTAAGTTTTTCAAGAAAGGATACTTTAGAAGTAAAACGCATGTTGAGCATTTTAGAAATAATGCTGCCTGACCTATAATTTAATTTAAACAAAATAAGTAGAAACGTAAAGTTTTTTATTACTTACTGTAAAATGATGTGTGAAATTGAAATATTTCTATGGCAAGAGAGTTGTGCTGGCCAAAAAAAAACTTAGCATTTTAGTCTGCATCAACTTTGTCAACAATTATTTATAGTTTTTAATTATTTTTCGGTAAAGCATGTGAATCTTTAAATTACGTATAAGCATACTAACAAAAACTTATTCTTTACATAAAGTAGTAAATTAATTATTATGGGAAATGCACTGTACTGAGTCCATTATTGGATTAGCATTATTTTAGTCACAGTACAAAAATTTACTCTGAAAACACTGAAGTCATTAAATTAATTCCTTGAAGCCGGAAGATATCTGTGCATTCTTTGCAAACTACAGTCATATATATAAAATTTCCAAACAAACTGGTGAGCTGTCAAAATAGATACATCAATATTAATTAAGTCATTGATCCAAAGAAGGAAAATTAGTTAAAATAAACAACACTTATTGATCATACTGATCATCTACTTCCTTCAAAATGAGTTATGTACCTAAAATACAAGAGATGTTGTCTCTGCCTGCAGGTGCTTTCAAGATTATTATCTCTTAATAATTTCAAAAAGCAAACATAACATAAAGGGACGTGTGATTTAGTAGCAAGATGCACAGTAGAATTTATTTTGCTTAATATACAGACAGAGAGAGAGGGAGGGAAGGAGAGAGAGACAGAGTTCCTTTTCCAGGGAGAAGGGGGTGCAGAGAAATGCAGCAGGGCTTCACAAAGGCGGCAGATTTGACAGCTGCCTAAAGCGAGATCGTGCGAGGGTGTTCCAGGAAGAGAAAGAACAGCATATTCGAAGGCACGGCATCTTGCAGTACACTCAGTCGGGCTGGACCGCTCATACCTCCACGGAAGCCTATGCATCATCTAAATGCACAAATCAGCAAGCAGTGACAAAGGTTCGCTCCGTGACCAAACTCTAGCCAGGTGCCTCTGAACCTTCTTCTCAACTAGGCCTCAACCTTGGTCTCTAAAAACTAGATTTAACACAAACGATTTTGTCCACCCCCCTTCCCTCCTCCACACTAATAGCCTTACACACTAACCTAGTTTCCAACAGCTCTAGGTCACAGCCCTGGGATGACACATCTCCCCCTTGCCCTCTTAAAGGGCCTGAGAAAATTCAAGGCTGCCAAAAGAATTGACAGTGAGTTCGAGCCAACAGCCGAGGTCTGCCGGCCACCCTCCCTTAGAGCACTTACTAAAAGGCCTTAAGACTGTGAACCCTTCATTGGCCTTTGAGACGCACGTCTCTCTCCTACAGCTAGAGCATCTTCTCCAAGGTTCTGAATGCCACCTTTTGAAATGGCATCGTCAGGCAAGATGGCGCCTCCTCTCAGTCTCTGTGGGACGGTGGATCCCAACATCCACAACTGCTAGCTGGCAGATACAGCTGGACGAAGCGGCACTTACGCTGACCAACCCTCGGGAATTTTTCACGTCCCTGGCTGTGCTGGGACCCTGCATGCCCTCCCTGCTCCCTCATGCTCCCTTTAAAACACCCAGTCTCTGTGCAAATCCAGGTCGTGCCAGTTCATACTCAGCTCTCCTCCCGACTACAACAGGGCATCACTGATTAAACCTGTCCTGACTCTCTTGACCAGTCTGGTTTTATCTTTGATAGTGGTAGAGTATGAAATAATGCCATCCACTGTTTTAAAGCTTCCAGGAGCAATCTTTATCTTTCAAATATAGCCGTGCTGGCTGCATGGCATTTTAACGCCTACCCCGCTCCCAATGGGACACCTGGGGATTCCCAGTCACGGACAAATGCTTCTTCTCCCGTTCCATTGTCCTTATCCTTCTTATGCAATGCTTCCTGCCACATCGCACTATTTACCTATATTCATATTTCACTCATTTACTTTCTCATTCATTCATATGGCAAACACATTCGTTAACTTATTAATTACCATCCGTCAAGGAGTCTGCTCGAATGCCATGTGTCTACCTCCCTATGCCTTCACTAGCAGCTTCAGCCAGAAGTATTCTCTTTCTCAACTTGAGGATAAGGTGAGTCCATTTAACCTGCGGGCAAAAATTTTTTTCTTCTATCGTATCTTTGATTATCACGATTACTGTATTTGCTATAGCTTCTCCTTTGGAAATATAATATTTTCCATATGTTATGTCAGGGGTAGACATTGACAGTCCATGGGCCAAACCTGGCCCGCTGCCTGTTTCTGTACAGCCCACGAGCTAAGAGTGGCTGTTACATTTTTTAATGGTTGAAAAAAAAAAATCGCGAGAAAAATAAAAAATATTTTATAACATGAAAATCCTAAATTCAGCTTTCGGTGTCCATAGACACGGTTTTAGGGAGCACGGCCACGCTCACTGGTTTGCATATGGTCTGTGGCTGTTTTCATGTCAATGTCAACATCAGAGTCGAGTAGTCAAAACAAAAAACACACGGCCCTCAAAACCTAAAGTACGTGGTATTCAGCAATTTACGGAAACAGCGCGCCCGCCCCGTGTTAGACCATCACGAGCTGCATCCGTGTCCACTCCCGCGACGGTTAACGCCACACTCAGATCTAGAAAGCAAGACAGGCGGCAGGAGCCGCTGTGCTTTACGTCGTTTACGGGCATCTGCTCAGTTCATCCGAACCGGCAGCTTCTCCTTCCCTGACACCTCGTTCTGCTACGTCAGCACAACAAATGCGCCACCATCGAAGTCACACCTCCTGCCTGATCTTCCGCCACCACCCCTACCTCTGCATACGCCCGGGGTGCTTCAGCCGTGAGGACCACAGCCGGCGGAACGTAAGGGGTCCGCACCGGCCCCCTCCTCCTGGTGTCCGGGCCACCGGCGTGAGTCTGAACCGATGCGACAGAGTGGCGGGAGGTACGAGAAGACGGCTGCTCGGTGTGCCCCTTAGCACGGCCCCGTCGGGGCAGACAGGTTACAGGGACTCAAGCGGCTGCCGCTCTTCCTTCAGTGTTGGAGGTAAACCTGGTGTCAGAGGTAAACTCCAGGCAGCTTTTTCTCCAACTGCTTCCATCTGCCTTATAATCAGTGGATATCGCTCCCAGATTTTAGATCGGACTGTTTTTCACTCCTGGATGTCAATGTTTTCTTAAGTTTTCATTTTATGTCAAGAAACATAACGGAAAGTCAGAAGCTCACCTTTCCCAACTATGAGAATTATTTTAAATCCTTAAAATAGTCCAAGAATGAGACTTTAGCGCATAAGACAAAGTATCGAAGTTGTCTTATTCTGGTATTCCGTAAAGTGCTTCCCACTTTGGGGGTTCCAATTCTGTCATGTTTGTCATTTTGTACTACCACCTCTCCCTGACTGAGGAGCATTCAAATTGCTGAGTAGCAAAATGAAAGGATATTTAAGACACTAAGAAGAAACATTCCCACATGACTTGTAATTCAACAAACAGTTCCATTCCGATCAAAGTAATATTCTGCCAAAGATCGTGAGACATTCTCTCATAATTCTGTGTCCTACCAGAACTTTAAGCATGCAATCATTTATTCTTTATGTACTGGACATTCATTCAACATCAGGATATTTCCTTTCTGTCATACCTACCATCTACTTTTTCCTCTCAAAGTATTGGCAAATAAACAATAAATTATATAACTAAGACAAGGATTTCGAGAAACAAATCTGGTCATTTATGCTCTTTTCCTTTCACGTTGTCTTTCTTTTTCCAAAATTCTGTGAAAGTCACAATGAATAAAGTAAAAAGAACAGCAAAACAACAGTCTTGTTATTTCGTCCTATAATTATGATTTATTATTTCAATTAAATTTTAGGGGAAACATTGAAAAATAAAAATCTGTTGTTTAAAATGGTTCTTAAACTTTATTTTTAAAGTGATTCCTTCCTACATCATTCAGCATTTATCTTATACTGACATTTTTATTATTCAAAATTTCTCACTTGAATAAGAAGAGCAGTTCATCTAGAATCTCACAACTATTATGCATCATTAATATCCTAATGCATTATTTATGGTGGTGAATAACATTCTGAAATGAGAAGACTCTGCAGATAAAATATCACTCTATCATGTTCCATTATAGGAAGAAATACTTTTAATTAAAGTGATACCACAGAAATCAGAAGAAGTGGAAAAAGCTCTTGATATCGTTCTATCCCAAGGCTCGACTTCCTCTTCGGAAGCCTGATAAAACTCAGGTCTCATTTACACACACGGTGGACGTGGACCAGTCTCAGAAACACAGAATCGCTGAAGCGCTGGGCTGAAACCGATCTTAAAGGCTCTCTCGCTTTCTCTGTCCGAACACCAGAAAACTGTGCTTGCAGCACTAAGGTCATTAAACGAGGGTCCTTTTTTCAATGAATGTTCTTATTTGAGGGACTATTTTATGACTATCAATAAATAATTTGCATAAGAGTATTATTGGTCTCCTTTCTAACTTAATGTAAACTTGAGTTTATATGTATGTATGTATGTGGGGGTGGTGCCAAGTATCATATATATGTGTGTGTATGTATGTATGTGTGTATGTATGTATACACATATAAATACATACATACATACATACATACACAAAAGGTATTGATACACTGATACAGCTATTTTATGGATTTCACTCATAATCCATTTTTTTGTAGTTTTCTTCACAGATTTCTTGGAGTTCTTAGATATACAACCAAATCATCTGCAACTAGAGGTAGCTTTACCTCTTCATGTCCAAACTTAAGTCGCTTACGTCTAATTACATCGACTCTTACCCTCAACACACATGGCACAGCAGAGACAATGAACTTCCTCTTTAACTTATACCTGATTCTACCTACTAGTGTTCCCTGTAAATACGTGCTGAATTTTGAACTAAAGTGTGTGTGTGTGAGAGAGAGAGAAATAGTAAAGAGCTATCCTTCAATTCCTGTTTTATTATTTTTGAAACATAAATAGAGCTTGAATTTTGTCAAGTGACTTTTCTCTATCCTCAGAGATGTCCAAAGGACTTTTCTCCTTAGCTCCACTAATATGAATTATATTAATGTATTTTTTTGGTACTGAGCCACTCTTGGATTCTTGGAATAAATCTCACTTGGCCATAATGTACGTTTTAATGCAATTAAATAAATATTTTATTTCAGATTTCTGTATCAATATTTATAAGTGAAACTGATCTATAATTTTCCAAAATAATTAAGATTTTGTAATCCGTGTTGTACTTACTTGACATAATGACTTGGGGAGCTTCCCCCTTTTGCTCTGGGATAATTTAAGCAGCAAAGTTGAGGAGGAGTTATCTAACTCTACGTTTCTCAGTAAACTCTCTTACTACCTCATTTATTTTATAATTAGTGTGTACAGACTTTCTGCGGTAAACTTCGTTTTTCTGGAAAATGATACATTTCATGAAGCTTTTCAAATCCACTTGCATATAATTGAGCGAAAAGTCTCTTAGAATTTAATTTCCTCTGTTTTGATCATTATCCCTCTCCTACCTTTTTATAACTTCTAATATTTGGGTATGTGACCTTTCTCTCATTTCTTGACTAATTAGTGGTTTGTGTATTTTTTTTTCAAAAAACAAATATTTTAATTAACTCATTAATTTTCATCTTTATTAATTCCATGCTGTTGCTTTCTTTGGTTTACTTTGTTACTCTTTTACAGGTTTTTATCCGATGGCTATTTTACTCATTTCTTTTTCCGTTTTTATTAATTTATGCATTTAATGTTAAAAATTTTCTTCTGATAACTCCCTTAGTTATATCTCATATATTCTAAAAAATCATGTTTTCATTTTCACTATACTTAAGGAATTCTTCAATTTTATTTGATATTTCCCCTTTGACCCAAAATTTATTTTAAATAGTGTGCTTTGTAATTTTCAGGTAGAAGAAAGTTTTGTGTTTTTTTTTGGGTGGGGGGACTTTTTTAAAAATTAATTTCTAGTCTTATTCCATTATAGTCATCTTTGTATTATTGCTACTCTTTGGCATTTACTGAGGTTCTCCTTGTAGCCTAAAATGTGGTCGATATTCTTTAATGTTATATGTGAACCTTTTAAAAATGTGTACTCTATTTCTGAGGTTCAGCTCTTGACAAAAGTCTCTATAAGATGAACCTCACACTCAGCATTTCGCTTATTTTTTCTAGTTGAAATGTGTTCCATTATTATTAGATAGTTCTATTATTATTATTATTATTAGTTCTATTATTAATGTAATATACATACTAAAAAGAGAGAGAAATAAGGAGCAGAATCGTGCTTGCAGGCAATAAAGGCACAGCAGATGACAGGGAAGAGTCGGGTGGCTTCCCTGTGTCCTCACCGAAGGCAGGCGGTCAGCACAGCCCTGCAGCTTCGCAGCTCGAGAACGACCAGCTCTGTGTCACCTAGTGCTCAAACGTGGCCTTTATTTAGGAATCTGTGGGCTCCGCTTCCGTCCCCCACTCTGACCTGACCGTTCTCCATCCTTTGCCCGCCTCCCCCACACTCAATCCAGAGCCGATCCCCAGCAAGGGACCCTCGGGCAGAGCTTTGTCCAGAGGAGCCCGTCTTGGGTCCATGGTCCAAGATGGCTCCAGAAATATCCACCCCTGCCACGCCTCCCGTGCTCCCGCCTGGTCTGGGCTGCTGTTTTCACGACGGTTCACCGTGCTTTCTTCCCCCGACTTCCTCCTACACTCCTGCTGATGCCACATGTGGGCGAATTTGGCATCTAGTTTTTTTAGAGATTACTCTGTCTGTGGGTTTGAGGCTTGCCATCTTCACCGCACTCTCTGTTTTTACGTGAAGATTCAAAGAATTTAAAAACTATTCTTCCATGATGATTCTCATTTCTCCTTAAACTTTTAATAATAACAAGGTGGGTCTGTCTGAACATGACTAGTTACTGAGGGGAAAAGCCCGATTTCTCAATTCTAAAACTTAAAAACAAAAATGAAAAGCCATTCATATAAAGAGTACACAGTGACTATCTGTAAGTATGAATTATGAATAAATAATTGAAACACATCCTCTGATTTAATGTTTACCTTTTCTGCAGGAAAATCTAAGCTGGAATTACACGCCATTCTCTTTCAGGCTGACATCAGCCTGAATAAACATCCCACGAGCACGAAACAGTCTTCTGAAAAAGTCAGTCCTGCTTTTGATTAAAAGATTCTGTAGCTTAAGACACTTCTGGGATCATTTCCAGGAACACATATATAATTTACAGTGACTGACTACTCACTGCCAACCATAATTCTGTTCTCCTAACCTTTATAAAATGCAGGAGACACCAATTTGAGATAAAAAAAAAAAGGCCACCTCCCATTTCCTACCAATAAAAGTCAAATCCAGATACATCTACATAAAACACATCTATACGCAGGCTTATGTATTTTAAGCATAAACTGAAATCTAGAGTTGTGACTGTTATTATAGAAAATTAAAAGTGTATTTTATAAAAAAATCTAATTGGCCTAAGACTAGTGGTTCCCTTTCAAATTTAATAATCCACTACATTTTACGGATCACCTACTATTCAAGACACTATTTGGTTCTAAGAAATAAAATAAGTGAGGTACACTCTGGTCCTCCGGGAATTCAGAAGCTGCTGTGAGTATGTGAGTACACGCACGTGTGTGTTCAGGGAGAGGAGGCGGCACATACGATACTGAAGGAGGCCCGACTGGCAATGTAATAGACGTATTTAAAAAACACTCAAAAAGTACAGGGAGGAGAACTGAGGGTGTTTGGGGAAAAGCAACGTGGAAGGAGGTCTGTAAGGCACAGTTTAAGGAACAAGCAGCATTTCAGCAGGCAGGAAAGTCCAGGACAGGCACATGGAGACATGAGAAAAACCTGAAGAGTAGGGGACTGTCAAGTAACCTGAATGAGGGGAAAAACAGAACATCTATGTCATGTGGACTTAAAAAAGCAGTTCAGACTGGTTGACTGGACTTCGATTGCTGTGGCATTCTCTGCTTGATCGGCAATCTCAGTATCTCATCCCACGTGCCGATCTTCAGAAAATGAGATGGCATGACGACAACGAAAATGGCTGAAATGGTCAGCTCGCTAGGTCATCGGGGACCCCTAGACAGCCACGTCCCCCTGCCTGCAGTGAGGCAGTGAGCACAGATGCCGGCCCGCTTCGGTGTCGTGCTGGCCACACGGTACGCCTACTACACAACTGGGAGCATCCTGTTCAGTGCTGGAAACCAGCCCTCACGGTAACGGGCCAAGAGAACAGCAGCTGTGACGGTGTTCGGTGTCACGTGCAAATTCAAAGACCAGCTAACGAAAAGGCCTGCCGGCTCTAACCAGTACGAGAGACCAGAAACCACGGGGAAAGGGCTCCATGCTAAAACACTGAGTATTTTCTTCTCAAGAAGAGTATTTTCATAGCTGACAGCACAGCACGTTTTGTAAGAAGAATGCTCAACACTTGCCAAATTAAGCATAAATCTAAGCAGGGCTAGAAATGCACTGTTACACTGTCACTTGGCACTAAATTCTTATCATATACATGTAACATGTTATATGTATATATAACATAATATCATATAATATAACATACATATATATACGTTGTTCAATACTATTTCACAGAATAACCTAAGAGGCATGTGGCATAAGACAAGAGCCGGGGACTCGGAGCCCCAGCGCGGAGCTGTGCATGTGACCAGCCCGTGTGAGTGCTGCCGCTCCCGACCACACCGAGTGTTCGCACCGGGCCTGACGCCGTGCAGCGTGCATCCCCGACCCGCGCAGCGGGTGCTACCGCGAGAGCTGCCGCGCTCTTATTGTGACAGTCAGACGAGATCGAGCCTGTCACAGCGCTCTGTAAAAGAAACCGCTACGCAAAAAGTCATGAAGTTGACTGTTTTCTAATTGATTTCCTCCCCCCGACACTGTCGTCCCCTCTCCTTCCCTTATTCTACACAATCCGATGTAGCGGCACATCCCGTGCACCCCCAAAGCACATTCCCAAGCCCCCGACCACGTGTTCCCGCCCCCACGGCTTCTGGCCTGAAGATCCATCAGTGCATCAGACTCCCGCAGACACCTCGCCCCTGGTCCCCCTGCTCCCTCAAATCCTCTGATCCACATGAGCCCCAGAGCAATCTTCTAAACCCCTAATATTTATCTAGGCATCGCGCACCTGCTCCAACGGCTTCCTGCATGCCAGGACGAAGTCTCACCTCCTCCGTGACCTGGTCCCTTTGAGACCCCATCTGCTATCGCGAGGCCCTCCGTTAATGGCCCTGCAGCTGCCGTGTCCTCCTGGCTGTTCCTTAAACACTCTGCACCCACCTTTCTAACTAGGGGCCCTGAGTCATCTGGTCCTTCTTTCCAGAACATTCAAGAACTTAGTACTGCTCACTCCTTCACTTCATTCCCTTCCATTTAAATGTCACTGGTGCGGAAAGCCCTACCCTCGACACCGTCTGTGACAGGGCGCGTCCCTGCCTCATCCCTCTCTACCCTGTTACTCGGCTTGTCTTTGTAGCCCGTAGTTCTGGAATGCTATCCCTTACTCACGCGCTTCCTTTTCCACCGGATATGAACATCACGGGGCAAGGACTCTGTCTATTCTTGTTAACATCATATCTGAGTTATGTGCAAGCGTAGGGGGCTCGGTGATAAACCCGCTTAACGAACAGTAAAAGCATTCTCCGTGTCCACTTCGTGAACGTGTTCCGCAGAAAGCAGCGGAGTGCCCAC
>NW_011889357.1:103009-108166 GCF_000151845.1 Pteropus vampyrus | reverse complement strand
CTCTGTAAAAGAAACCGCTACGCAAAAAGTCATGAAGTTGACTGTTTTCTAATTGATTTCCTCCCCCCGACACTGTCGTCCCCTCTCCTTCCCTTATTCTACACAATCCGATGTAGCGGCACATCCCGTGCACCCCCAAAGCACATTCCCAAGCCCCCGACCACGTGTTCCCGCCCCCACGGCTTCTGGCCTGAAGATCCATCAGTGCATCAGACTCCCGCAGACACCTCGCCCCTGGTCCCCCTGCTCCCTCAAATCCTCTGATCCACATGAGCCCCAGAGCAATCTTCTAAACCCCTAATATTTATCTAGGCATCGCGCACCTGCTCCAACGGCTTCCTGCATGCCAGGACGAAGTCTCACCTCCTCCGTGACCTGGTCCCTTTGAGATCCCATCTGCTATCGCGAGGCCCTCCGTTAATGGCCCTGCAGCTGCTGTGTCCTCCTGGCTGTTCCTTAAACACTCTGCACCCACCTTTCTAACTAGGGGCCCTGAGTCACCTGGTCCTTCTTTCCAGAACATTCAAGAACTTAGTACTGCTCACTCCTTCACTTCATTCCCTTCCATTTAAATGTCACTGGTGCGGAAAGCCCTACCCTCGACACCGTCTGTGACAGGGCGCGTCCCTGCCTCATCCCTCTCTACCCTGTTACTCGGCTTGTCTTTGTAGCCCGTAGTTCTGGAATGCTATCCCTTACTCACGCGCTTCCTTTTCCACCGGATATGAACATCACGGGGCAAGGACTCTGTCTATTCTTGTTAACATCATATCTGAGTTATGTGCAAGCGTAGGGGGCTCGGTGATAAACCCGCTTAACGAACAGTAAAAGCATTCTCCGTGTCCACTTCGTGAACGTGTTCCGCAGAAAGCAGCGGAGTGCCCACAACGACGACAGTGCCGCGGGCGAAGCCTGAGCATCGCGTCACCTCGAGGCTTTTCCCCACCTTGGAATTTGAAGTGGACTCCAAGAAGCAGAGCCTGTTGCCAAAGCCCTCTGCCGCCAGACACAGCTTCTGCTGCTCCTTGTGGACGGTGGCGGTGCACTGCAGGACCACCTCGTCATCCTGCAGAGGGAGAGACAGAGGGGACAGTGAGACGTGGCTGCGCCGGCTGGTCTGAATCAGATCTAGAAAACATTTTAGTGCGTTTTAAAACTCAGAGAAAAATGTAAAATCGGTAATCCAAAAACAAAAAAACCCCCCGGGGCGGTTTGGGGGGGGCTTTTTTTTGGCAATTTTAAAAAGGTTCGTTGGTTGGGGGGGGAGCGGTGTTTATTGTCATTCGAGGCAATCACGAGTTTCCTCGCTGTCATTACCGATCCCGAGGCAACCGGAGTGGAGAATGGTAAAATAGAATTTCACGTTAGCATTGTCTTAATCGCCAAAATTACCAAGAAATTATCTGGCATTCTCCTAGGACGGCACGTACCATCAAGAATGGAACTGATTCTAATAGCAGGCGCATGCTTCATTTCAAAACTAACGCAGGAAAACAGGTCAATAACGGAACTTCTGGGTTCAGATCAACCGGAAGAGTCATCTTGGCTCGACCACACGTTGGCACTTGATCGTATTTGAAATGCTCCCGGTTGCTTAAAAATGACTTGTTAGTCCAAGCCTCTGAAATCCAACACTGGTTTCCAATCAGTTAATTAAGCCAGATTACAGGAAGATTTTACAAGGGAAAGATGGCCAGTGGGATGACAGTATTGGCAGCATGAAGACCGCCAGAAGCGGGGGCGTGAACGTCAGCAGCCGCGGGAGGCCCGTCCTGGCTCTGCCGTGCCAGGTCAGGTGATCTCAGGAGACGTTCCGAGTCTCTCACCGTCAGGTGAGACAACGGCACCGAACAGACAGTAAAGAAGAAACACCGTTATCATTTTTTTAAGAAAGTGTCTCACTTTAACAGGTTTTAAGTGGCAAATTCCTAAAAAAAGTCTAATCATTTATATTTCAAGGTTTCGACTTCAAAGAAACAAGTCATTTAAAGGAATAAATATATTCACTGACTCTTTTCATTAGAATCAGAGGGAAAAGGGATACACAGAAGACCCTAGAAGACCCTCTCACGTAGAATAGCAGAGCGGAGGTGATGAGAATGTGATAAATATTCAAAAGCGGAGAACAAGCTCTTTTGGTAAACCGGAAGGATATATCAACTGGAAAAGAACAGCTCTCGTGTGCATTCGGAACCCTTATCACTCTACATGTTTGCTTTACTTCCCGTGTGGCCGCAGCAATACCTAACAGCGCACAGGACCAGTGACAGGTGAAGTCCAGCCTCTTAGCCATTACCTCCCTACTGTCCCCCCAGGGGCTCATTAACATCTCTAGTGAGCATTTCATTGTTACATTTAAAAAGTCACCGACTAAAAAACAAAAAGGCATTATTTTCATATAATGAGTATAATGAGTGCATCTGAATATTAATTCATGTTCTGCATGACTTATGGCTATAATAAAAAATAACGAGGTACTTTTTGCTGATATAATCTGCAAGATCAAAGATACATTGTGTTTTTCGAATAGGTGGCGTGACCACAAAGAGCACAGTGTGCGACCGGCCCGGCCTTCGCCATCTCATCCCACGTCCCCGGGGACTCACTTAGCGTGCAAACGACAGTCCTAGGTAAGAAGCCCCTTTGGATGCTGGAGGCTAGGTGAATAACTTAATAAAGTTACACTAACGTACTGAGAACACGAGAATACAGCATGGCGTAGGGCAGGGAGAAAGGCGGGAATTACTGTAAGGAAGAGAAGCCACCACCACGTTCACAAAACGCAGCGTGCGCCAGTCCCGCATTAATCCACTGAATCCACACGACACCCCGTAATGCAAAGATTGCCCACACGTGTCGATGAAGAAAACGGGGTCCACAGAACTTCCTACTCACAGAGAGCTGATCGCACCGACTGTCAGGCGCTGATTATCAACCTGATTGGTCTGAATCAATCTAGGAGCCCCACACTGCTCCTAGAGGCGCGACTGCTCCTGCATCTGTCATCTGGAGAAGCTCGTCTCCGTCTCTGACATGCATCCTACCGCCTGCAGGACCTGGTGAAAAGGCAGATTCTGACTCTGGGTCTTGGGTGGGGCTGACTCTGCACCTGTAACAAGTGCCTGAGTACAAGGGATCCAGAAGGGGAGACGGGGGAGACGTGGATCCCGGGAGATAAGAATGGTCTCTCACGAGTGTGGAGCAGCTGATTCAGCAGAATGTGGAAGTCAGCCTGTGTGCTTCGGACAGACCAGGGCGAGAGCACACGTGGAGACAGACGCTCGTCAGCCACGTAAGGCAAAGGAACAAACTGAACAGCACAATGAACTACCCTGGTAATTAATAAGCCAGCTCACGTGTGCAAAGCTCCCCGCAGCCTGTGCCTCCACACTGGGTGACAGAGTGCCGGCCCGGGAGCAGCAGGGAGCTCAGGGGGGCTGCCACCCTGCAGGGACAGAAGCCGTGGCTACAACTCTCGGTCGTCATTCATCTGAAAAGAAGGGGCCTCGCCTGACACTTACAGGCCTTTTCCAGTTTATCTGGGAGCTGTTTTTATCTTAGATTCCAGTAAGAAAAGAGATCCTTTATGACAGAAAGTAAAACATGCTGAGCATCAATGGGCCAGACGCCAGTTCACCAACCTCTTCACTTTAATTAACCCCTCGTTCATCTCAAGGCACAATTTTTCTCCAGAAATGCTGTGATTTGAGGGCCTACTGACTGTGCATCTGAGAATTTTTGATAAGTAGCTTTATTTTTTATTATAGCTCATGTGTAATAAATCTGGTTATTGTCAACATACACATATGTACAAACGGATATGTCCTCGGTGTACACAAACACACGCACATGCAGAGAGAGAGAGAGGAGAATCTATCCTCTATTCCAAGAACAAAAGCTCAGCACTGCCGCCCTGACAGGTCACAGGACAGGAGCCCGTCCAGCCGGCACCAGCACAGCCAAGCTCTGAGCACCGTCGCCAAGAACGCTGGTTATTTTACAGATGAGCGGGCCCCCGAGGCGTGTCGGGTACAGACTCCTTGGGGCAAATCGCAAGTCACCGAGGGTTAAGGGTTCAGAGTCGTGCTGGGAGCTGATTAGTCAGGTGAGGTGAGGGTGATAAATCATGACTTCAGGTCTTGAGGACAGCTGTAAGGTCTGTTCCAGCATCCCTCTGTAGCGTCCCTCTGTTCAGTCTCATGAGAAAGTAGCCAGGGGGTCGTTCACCTTAGGGCTCAGGAATTAAAATATAACTTATGTCAAGATGTCATCTGTAGCCTGCCAGAGGTCCCCACCGTGTAACTGTGAGTCAGGTCTGGATCACTGTCCTCTGCTGCCTCAGTCAGGGGCTGCTGATTGTGTGTGTGTGTGTGTGTGTGTGCGTGCGCGCGCGTGTGCACGTGTGCATGTCTGTGCATGTGTGTGCATGTACATATGCGTGTGTGCCTGTGTAGAGAGAGAGGATTTCTAGAGCTAGGATTTCATTAAAAGTAAATTTGATGAAATTTCATTAAAAGTAATCCGAAGTCATAAGGCCCCTCGGTCTCCATGGGATCCAGTGCTCAGGTGGCAGTATCTCTTCTTGGGTCATAAAGCGTCTTCTGAATTGGTTTTTGCCACCCGGCCCTGAGGTTCTGACGCCTCAGAGCCATTTCTTGCCCCCGTGTTTTGGCTGCACGCACCACTGGCGCTCCTGAGTGCCCGAAGGCTCAGCGGGCCGCCACTGTTCACGGCACGGCCCGTGAAACCGAAACAGCCTTACACACTCGCCTCATGGTCGGCTTTGCTTTTTGAGTTCCTGAGTCTCACGCTCTAGTACTTAGGGCAACAAACGTTGATTCAACTCACAACAAATCACAGTCCATAACCAAATGCCAAAAGTGAATTCTGCTTATGTTCTATTATTTCATTTTTAAAAATTTCAAACTTAGTTCACTATGAATGACTACATGATAGAAAGATCCTAGCGTTTGTACTAGCGTTTGCTGTCCACGCGAACCTACACCATTCTGTTTTATAAAACAAACCTGAAAAAAACAAAATTACCCATCTTCCTCTACACGAACCCTGCACGAAATAATAAATTATAGAAAAGAAACCTTTCAGAAGCTTCCCGAACAATCAGGCAGACGGCAGCACTGAGGAGCGACTCCAGCT
>NW_011889357.1:99369-101914 GCF_000151845.1 Pteropus vampyrus | reverse complement strand
CATCGAGAGCAGTTGGAACAGGGCCCGTCTGCTTCCTCCTTCTCGATC
The DNA here is from genome assembly GCF_000151845.1 of Pteropus vampyrus. NCBI lineage: Eukaryota > Metazoa > Chordata > Mammalia > Chiroptera > Pteropodidae > Pteropus > Pteropus vampyrus. The sequence continues at coordinate 101,866 of NW_011889357.1, read as the reverse complement.
TGTAACTTTCCACGTGGACCCGGCGTCTCTTCCCGCCTCGGTGAACTTTCACATTTCTACATGCGGATCCTCTTCCACGGGGTTCAATGTCATAAAATATCTGAGTTCCTTCCACGTGGCTTTTTTTGCCAGCATCACTTCCCGAGACGTCTTCATCCTCTGGGTCTTTTTCTCAGTCATCAATCAGCTCACCGCATCCAGGCCCTCGGGCTGCACGTCCAGCGTCCCGGGCGGCAGCAGGGTCCCCGCTCCCGAACGCGGACGTCGCTCCCACGATCCTGCCCACGTTCAACCGTTTCGTTTCCATCATCGAGCAAATTTGAGCAAATCTGCTTCAGGAGCAGGCCCAGCTTTGAAACCACGGCAGAGCCTGAGGCGGGCTCCAGCCCCGTGAGCGCAGGGAAGTACAAGCAGTTGGATCCTTCTGATGGAGAAGCAGCAAGAACGTTCCTCCCGGGAGGCAGAGGCCCTGCGGAGAACGCCAGGTAATTCCTGCCAGGAAAGCATCTCGATAAAGCATCTGCCACCCAGTACTCACAGAGCAACAGCACGGAGAGATGCAGGACAACGATGCAGTGTTCCGAGGACTACTCAGGATGCACATACATCGGTGTGTGCGAATACGCAGCAGCAAACGTTGCCGAAAACCTAATACGCTGTGATTTGTCTTGACAGGGCCATGAAAATTGTGCTGAGTGAAAATGGGCCACTCTTTCCATGAATAATCCCTCATTGCTAATCAGTTAGATGACTTCTGCTATTTATTCAGCACTAAACGTAACTATAAATATTTAGGTAATCAGAAAATAACTCTGAATGCAACCGAAAATGTAGAACACAAAATAATGCACCTTAACTATTATATAAGTGTTAAAATACATAAGGACATGACATGAACGAATGAAAACATAAATACATAATTTATTCAAAAACTGGATTCTCATACCCTACCATATACACACACGCAAAAAAACAATTCTAAGATTTAAGGATTTAAATTGTGAAAGGCAAACTTTTAGACTTTTAGAAAAATATGAATATCAGAATATAATTTATCAGTTATCATAAAAAAGGATTTCTCAAGCAAGACACAAAGAACACACAAAAATGATCAATCCAATTTCATTAAAATTAAGAATCTCTGTTCAATAAAAACCACCAGAAAGTAAAACAAAAAACAAAAACAAAAAACTGTGAGAAGATACTGGAAATCCATAAAATAAACACATTAAAAAACTTATAAAATCATTGAGGAAAAAAGAAAAATAGGCAAAAGACATGAACAGCTTTCCATAGTAGAAGAAATACAAGTGGTGAATTATATGAAGAGAAGTTCAACTTTATTAGTAATTCGAGGAATACGGACTAAGAAAAATAAAATCTGGCTGATAGCCTGCAGACTGACAAAAAACAAACTCTGCGGACACCACGGCCTTCCCCCGACCTCTGACCTCAAGGTCTTTCTCCCCCTGGCTCATTGTGTGAGTTTCTCTCTCCCACTCCTCAGGTGTGGAAAGCCCTTCTCTGCCTTGAGGCCTTCGCTGGCTTTTCCCTTTGCCAGAATGTTCTTCTCGACCTTTGCCAAGCCTCCCCATTTTAGAGGTCCCACCCAAAACCTTCTCCTCTCCTCCCCGCCCAGCCGGCCTCCTGTGTCGTTGCCCAACGACACGGGTCACACTTTGTGGCCGCTTTCACCACTTAACTGTGTCCTTGCTCACCGCCATCTCCCCCACGTAGGTACGCTCCGTGAAGAAAGGGACTCTGCCTCCCTGTTTCTACCTCAGCCCTAGTACACGGCGCTTAGTAGGTATTCATAAAGGGCGTCTGAAGAATGAAAGAATGAATGAATTCTTTCTACGCCTGACGAAGAGAACGGAGCTCCCATGTATTATGTGCTAGAGCCACCTCCTCCCCAGTGCGGCTGACAACCATTACACACCTGAGTCCCAGGTACTGTGCATTTTCTCGGTGACACGTCGAGAGATCGTCTCCCTCAGCTCTGATCCTCAGATTCTCAGAGCTTACGAGTTAGTACTATTATTATGCTCATGAGCATGAGCAGTGCTATTACTGCGGTTACTTTCCAGATGAGAGCAAACCATGCACCTGAGGTTGCCCTACTGGTGACTGGCTGGACGGGACTCAAACCTGGGCTCGCCTGACTCTAAAACCAATACCCCTCGAGCCTCTGGCCACACCGCCTCCTGCCATGATGGAGTCCAGCTGGGAGGTTAAGGAATCCACCCCAAACATGACCCTAGTGCATAAACCCTCTGACTTCCTGTCATCAAATAGATGGTGTAGTTACAGGAAAAGTGAACAGAGTCACAGTATGCAGATTATTTGTGTTAAAAATAAAACCAAATGAAAACAATCAAACATAAGATAATTCGTTTAAACAGAGGAATGGCAGGCAGTGATGAGATGAGAAAGAGAAGGTTGGATATGTCGCTGATAACTAAAGTTTAGTCAATAATTAAAATTTAGACAGAGAGGG
>NW_011889357.1:96277-99149 GCF_000151845.1 Pteropus vampyrus | reverse complement strand
ACCGCCATCTTCCCCACGTAGGTACGCTCCGTGAAGAAAGGGACTCTGCCTCCCTGTTTCTACCTCAGCCTAGTATGCGGCGCTTAGTAGGTATTCATAAAGGGCGTCTGAAGAATGAAAGAATGAATGAATTCTTTCTACGCCTGACGAAGAGAACGGAGCTCCCATGTATTATGTGCTAGAGTCACCTCCTCCCCAGGGTGGCTGACAACCATTACGCACCTGAGTCCCAGGTACTGTGCATTTTCTCAGTGACACGTCGAGAGATCGTCTCCCTCAGCTCTGGTCCTCAGATTCTCAGAGCTTACGAGTTAGTACTATTATTATGCTCATGAGCATGAGCAGTGCTATTACTGCGGTTACTTTCCAGATGAGAGCAAATCATGCACCTGAGGTTGCTCTACTGGTGACTGGCTGGATGGGACTCAAACCTGGGCTCGCCTGACTCTAAAACCAATACCCCCGAGCATCTGGCCACACCGCCTCCCGCCATGATGGAGTCCAGCTGGGAGGTTAAGGAATCCACTCCAAACATGACCTTAGTGCATAAACCCTCTGACTTCCTGTCATCAAAAAGATGGTGTAGTTACAGGAAAAGTGAACAGAGTCACAGTATGCAGATTATTTGTGTTAAAAATAAAACCAAATGAAAACAATCAAACATAAGATAATTCGTTTAAACAGAGGAATGGCAGGCAGTGATGAGATGAGAAAGAGAAGGTTGGATATGTCGCTGATAACTAAAGTTTAGTCAATAATTAAAATTTAGACAGAGAGGGCAGTAGGAAGTAGCGCTACTCAGTGAATTTTTAGGAAAGAACAGAGAAAAGCAAAGCAGAAGACAGAGATCAACACAGACAGAGGGAAAGAGACGTTTTTTTACTTCTATTTCAGAGATGGAAAAACACTAGTGGGAAGCTATATATCGGGGCTCCCGCAGGAAGAATGAATGACGGTATCCACGCCAGCCCCGGCCCTTGGAACTCACCGAAATCCCTGAGAGAAGAAGTTGTCGGCTTAGAATTCAGCAGAGCACCTTCCTCTTCAGTCACCGCTTTCCCTCGTTTCCCTGTCACCCCAACACCCACAAAAGGGGATGATCAGCAGGAGCAGAGGTGAAGCAAAACTAGGGGGCCAGGAGCAGTGCGCCCTGGGGGCAGGCAAGGCCACAGTACTTTGTAAGGAGCGTCAGAACCGTAATGAAACCCACCCAAAGGTGACCTGCTTGCGTTACCAGCACGCAGGCAATTCTAAACACCTCTACCCACCTGAGGGACAGCTCCCCTGCCACACCCCTCCTCCCGACAGGTGGACCACTGAATATTAGAGCTGCTAAATTACCAAAGGAAAGCTACACACGCGCGCGCGCACACACACACACACACACACACACACACACACAGAGGCAGGTATATAACAGCACGACTAAAATATCACACATAATTATCAGATGCAGATACAACCCTGTGACCTACCAATCCCAACTGCAGGAGAACCGAGGTCGGGACTGATGCCCCAGAAGACCCCACGAAACGTCCATTTCAATGTCATGGCATGACATTTCCCATCCATTCTCTAGCAAAATTTAATTTAAGTGTGTGAAAAAAAACATTCAAACTGCCTTCGTGAATATCATCTAAGATTTAGTGATGGCAAACTATATTTCTCAATAGATGCCAAGCAGAGAGAAAAAAAAAAAGAGATTCTCAGAAACCATGAGATATAGGAAATTTCTTTTTTCTATGTTATAAATTCTTGACAATAAGTTCCTAAAATACTTTACCAGCTGTGGTTTAAAAAACTGGGATTAAAAAAAAGATGAGGGAATTAAAGAGCCTGGGTAATATTTGAGGTCACATATACACAATCATAACAATGGAAATAGCTTCCAAAAATTAAGCATTTAATTTGACCTTTATCATAAAAATACTGACATGCGAGTAAAAAACCAGATCCAGAAAGGCTGACCCTATTTCGGACCTTCTAACTCAGTGTCTGTTTCACGTGAGAGAGAGAGAGAGACGAAGGTTGACAGATATATCCACCTACAGTGATGTCGACAGAAATGTGTCTGCTTCCACTTAGAAAACAGTGCGCATAAAATTTTCGCCTATGTTTCCGGCTCTGAAAAGATCTGAATTCCTTGCTTGGCATGGAAGATTGCCTCACGTATAAAACGCCCTATTAAAATTCATCTTAATATATGTGCTGAGTATAAGAATGTTATTCTGACTCTCTCACACCTACATGTAGAATATGACCAAAGAAGCAACTATTAAGGAAAATGAGTGTTCCTATTTGCACAGAAAGCATTAAAATCAAACGTGGACACAAGGAGAATAATTTAGCACTCGATGTGTCCCTGTCACCTGGCTGATGCTCAGGAAGTAGTAGTAAGAGACCAAAAGGAAAGTCAGACCTCTTAGAATTCATTCCGCAATTACACCAGGGTGCTACCTATTGTGCAAACTATGTTTGAGATACTACATTTCTATGAAAAATTAAATATATTTATTCAACTACTCTGAAATATTTAATGTCTATGCAGAACAGATGAGAGCCACACATAAGCACGAATATACGTACATATTTTACATAATACATTGGCTGAGATGGCATGTGCAATTTAGAACTTCAAAGCCTTCCTCCTGCTCTCTGAAAAATGGCAGAAACCACTGAGCAAGCGGTAGATTCTCAGAGATCCATGCCAGACACCGCATTAGAACCACCGAGAGAAAAACAGCTGTGTTCTGATCATTCCAGCATTTAAGGAAGAATACCGAAAGATTACATTTTAAGGAAGAATACTGAAAAGACAAGAAAAGATGAAGTAATTTTAGAGGCAATGTTCAGGACCTGAATCTGTACAACA
>NW_011889357.1:93224-96027 GCF_000151845.1 Pteropus vampyrus | reverse complement strand
ACTTAGAAAACGGTGTGCATAAAATTTTCGCCTATGTTTCCGGCTCTGAAATGATCTGAATTCCTTGCTTGGCATGGAAGATTGCCTCACGTATAAAACGCCCTATTAAAATTCATCTTAATATATGTGCTGAGTATAAGAATGTTATTCTGACTCTCTCACACCTACATGTAGAATACGACCAAAGAAGCAACTTTTAAAGAAAATGAGTGTTCCTATTTGCACAGAAAACATTAAAATCAAACGTGGAGACAAGTAGAATAATTTAGCACTCGATGTGTCCCTGTCACCTGGCTGATGCTCAGGAAGTAGTAGTAAGAGACCAAAAGGAGAGTCAGACCCCTTAGAATTCATTCCGCAATTACACCAGGGTGCTACCTATTGTGCACACTAGGTTTGAGATACTACATTTCTATGAAAAATTAAATATATTTATTCAACTACTCTGGAATATTTAATGTCTATGCAGAACAGATGAGAGCCACACATATGCACGAATATACGTACATATTTTACATAATATATTGGCTGAGATGGCATGCGCAATTTAGAACTTCAAAGCCTTCCGCCTGCTCTCTGAAAAATGGCAGAAACCACTGAGCAAGCGGTAGATTCTCAGAGATCCATGCCAGACACCGCGTTAGAACCACCGAGAGAAAAACAGCTGTGTTCTGATCATCCCAGCATTTAAGGAAGAGTACCGAAAGATTACATTTTAAGGAAGAATACTGAAAAGACAAGAAAAGATGAAGTAATTTTAGAGGCAATGTTCAGGACCTGAATCTGTACAACAAAACTCTTTATTTCAAAATCTGAAACTCTTGAGGACACTATGCAGTCTTGTATTTTACACACACACACACACACACACCCCACACACATACACACGCTCTATCATGTGTGCTCTCTCTTTTCTAGGGGCTACATTTACAAGTCTATGGCCTCCAGTAACTGTATTTTTCCTGTACTGCATAACACAAAGACAAATTTCTATAACCAATCGAAAAATATATATAACAGTCTGGGCAGATACGCAGTATATACCGCCCATAGGAAAATAAACACCAAAGAGTTTTCAGCAAAAACATGGAGCATGGTATCATATTATTTATAGAAGCAATTTTAATCTTGTTTCTGGGACATATTTTGTAGATATCTCCCTACCTGCACGTTTATACAAGGGTTTCCTAGCTCAAAACATAGGCACATAACATTTATCTATGGCTTCAGATTTGCTTTTGAAAAATACTGTGACATATTAGTTGGTAATTTTAGCCTCTAATTTATTTCTAATTGGCAAGCCTATTAAATTCTGTTCATCCCAATTATAAATGTAATTCTCTAATTAATAGAGATTATCATTCACTATACCAGGCACCTAAACCTCCCTATTTGTATAGGTTTTCGGTAAATGACCTCACTTTTCTTGCAATCAGGAAATACTTCAGCGAAGGGCTTCTCTCTGATCTGTGGATGAATCGATGAACCAGCAAATTTTACCTGAGCATTAAATTGTTCCTGGTAAGAGTCAGGTTGTACATTTATACTCTAGAAAGTGAATGCGAAGAAGACAGCAAACTTCAGGTCTTCTGTTGTCTTCGTTCAGCTTACAAAAGTATTACAAAGATCAATACGTGTTTAACTCGTACATGAAACAAAATCACGATACGAGTTCTAGGAATAGATTTCGAAAAGCTTAGCGTTGAAGCCACAACTGCCAGTCGATAGAGGCGTCAAATACGATGGATGGAAAACATAAAAGCTACGCAGATAAAGTGAGACGCACAAAGTGTCTGTTAGAGAAATCAGCGGCTGTGCAGAAAGGGCTCACGGGAGCCCACTGGACACTCAGGGTCCGAAGCCCCCGCTCTCACTTCCTCCCTCGTGATCCTGTCACTGCGTGCTCAGTGTTCCCACCTAGCAGGTGGAAATGTTACATTGTAATTTATAACAACTTATCCTCTATAAGTAATTCTTATTTAACAATTTATACTAAAAAATTATGTGAATTTAATAGAGAAACACTATTTTTAGACCAGATTCACTCAGAGTTTGAATCCCAGCTCTCCTTTTACTGGTTACTGTGATTGTTAGTAGTATTTTCACCTGCGGGATGAAGATATCACTTACTTTAGAGGGTCATTGTGAGGGATTAATCAAGAATATAAGATTTACAAAGTGTCCAGGAAAGAATGCCCAAAGCATAATTAATTTTTTCCTCATTCCTATTGTTGTAAGGATTCAATTCATTCATTCAAGACATCTATCTGGCCATAAACAAGACAGAACAAGTTTTTACATTGATGGAACTTAGACTTGGGGAGGAGACAGGTAAGAAGCAAACGAATAGTTACAAAATTTAACATCAGATCAGAAGCATGGTGGAGTGAGAGGTGTCCCCAGATCTCTCCCCTTAAAATAAGTTGAACATCTAAAACTCAACAAATAACACCCGACCTGCACACAAGCACATCTGAGTGCGTGATCTGTACATAACAGCTACCGCAGGTCAGAACCGCTAGAGTCGGGCGAAACCGGGAGAAACAAAGGAACTGCCTCTCACAGCCAGAGCTTCCTGCAGGAGGAGCGGGAGGGAGAAGGGGCGGCGAGCTCCCTGAACTGCCCTGCCTGGGAGAGCTCTGAGCTCTACACAGCAGCAGAGCCTGGGGATCAGGGAAGAAAGCAAAGCAGAGATTAACAGAGAAGCAACAGCTGATTATTACCAGCTGCAGTTACAAAATGCGAGGCTGACCTGTGACAATCCCTATTCGCCAACCCAGAGAGCCCCTCCCCACATATCCTC
>NW_011889357.1:90935-93174 GCF_000151845.1 Pteropus vampyrus | reverse complement strand
ACAGAGTTGGAGATTGGATCAAAACACAAAACCCAGCCATATGTCGTTTCCAGGAGACACATCTCGGTTCCAAAGACAAATATAGACTCGAAGTGAAAGGGTGGAAGACGATATTTCAAGCAAATGGCATTCAGAGAAAAGCGGGAGTAGCAGTACTAATATCAGATGAAACAGACTTCAACATAAAAAAAGGAAAGACAGATACTGAGGGACACTTCATAATGATAGAGAGAATCACGCACCAAGAAGACATAACACTTATTAGCATCTATTCTCCCAATCAGGGAGCCCCGCAATATGTAAAGCAATTACTAACAGAACTAAAGGGAGAAACAGACCAAAACACTATCGTAGTAGGGGACCTAAATACCGCACTGTCGGATATGGACAGATCGTCCAAACAGAAAATCAATAAGGAAATAACATCCTTAAATGACACATTAGACCAACATTATACATTCTCCTCTAGTGTACATGGAACATTCTCAAGGACTGATCACATATTGGGACACAGAGATAACCTCAACAAATAGGAGAGGTTTACAATCATACTAACCATATTCTCTGATCATAATGCTTTGAAGCTGGATATCAACTGTAAAAGGAAGCAGGAAGAACCACAAATACATGGAGATTAAATGACATGCTAGTGAAGAATAACTGGGTCAGAGAAGAAAGAAAAAGAGAGATCAAGAGATACATATAAACGAACGGCAATGATAGTACAACATATCAAAACTTTTGGGACACAGCAAAAGTGATAAACAAAAAAAGTTCGTATCGTTACAGGCCTATCTCAAAAACAAGAACAAGCCCAAATAAACAACCTAACATTTCATCTTAAAAAATTAGAAAAAGAACAATGAAGCCTAAAATCGGCAGAAGGAAAGAAATAATCAAAATTAGAGCAAAATTAAATGACACTGAAAACAAAACAAAAAAACAGAGCTGGTTCTTTGAGAAGTTTAAGAAGATTGACAAAACTCTGGCTGGACTCACTAAAGAAAAAGGAGAAAAGACACAAACGAAATCAGGGATGGAGGAGGGGGAATTGGGGCAGACATCGCAGAAATACAAAGAATTCTATGAAAAAGCACATAACACCAAATTTAATAACCTAGAAGAAATGGACAAGTTCTTAGAAATACACAACCTTCCTAGACTGAACCAAGAAGAACCAGAAAATCTAAACAGACCGATCAGCAATATGGAAACTGAAAGTTAAAAACCTCCCCAAAAGTAAAAGCCCAGGACCAGATGGCTTCACCAGTGAATTCTACCACACATTCAAAGAAGATTTAATACCTGTTCTCCTCAAACTCTTCCAAAAAATTAAAGAAGTGGCAATACTTTTTAACACATTTTATGAGGCCAATAGTACCCTGATACCAAAACCTGGTAAAGATAACACAAATAAAGAAAACTACAGACCAATCTCTCTCATGAACACAGATTTAAAAATCCTAAATAAGATACTGGTGGACCAATACAGCAACATATTAAAAAGATTATACACCACGATCAAGTGGGCTTCATCCCAGGGGCAGAGGGATAGTTCGACATACACAAATCAATTAATGTGATACACCATATAAACAAATTTAAATGATCATATCGGTAGATGCAGAAAAAGCCTTCAACAAGATACAGCAATCATTTATGATCAAAACACTTCACAAAATCGGTATAGAAAGAAGGTACCTTAACATAATAAAGGCCACATACGACAAACCCTCAGCCAACATTATACTTAATGGTGAAAAACTAAAAACCCTCTAACATCAGAAACAAGGGAAGGCTGTCCACTATTGCCACTGTCATTCAAGATAACATTGGAGGTCCTAGCGAGTGCAATCAGACAAGAGAAAAAAATAAAAGGCATCCAAATATGAAGAAGTCAAACTGTCACTATTTGCAGATGACATGATTCTCTATATAGAAAACCCTCAAGACTCCACAAGAACACTACTACAAACCACAAGGAAATACAGTAAAGTTTCTGGATACAAAATCAATGTTCAAAAACCCATAGTGTTCTTACACTCTAATAATGAATTGTCAGAAAAAGAAGGGGAAAAAATCCTTTTGCAATTGCAATGAAAAGAATAAAATATCTAGGAATAAACCTAACGAAACATGTCAAGGACCTATATAATGAAAACTGTAAGACCCTATTAAAAGAAATCGAAGAAGATACAAAGAAATGGAAAGATATGCCGTGTTCTTGGATTGGAAGAAT
>NW_011889357.1:83899-90885 GCF_000151845.1 Pteropus vampyrus | reverse complement strand
TCAAGAAGCCAACAAAACACCCAATTATCTCAACCCAAAAAAGCTTTCTCCAAGACGCATTATACTAAAATTATCAAAAATTAATGACAAAAAAGAATTCTCAGAGCAGCCAGGGAAAAGAAGACATTAACCTATAAAAGAAAACCCATTAGATTATCTTCGGACTTCTCGACACAAACCTTACAAGCCAGAAAGGAGTGGAATTCAATATTCAAACTATTAAATGAAAGGAAACACCAGCCAAGAATAATGTATCCAGCAAACCTTTCCTTTAGAAATGAAGGAGAAATAAAGACCTTTCCAGACATACAAAAATTGAGAGTATTCTCCACTACGAGGCCTGAATTACAGAAAAAACTGAAAGGGGTCAGCTCACCTAAAACAAAATGACAAAAAAAATACATAACTATGAGTAAGGAGACAAGCAGGCAGATAGAAGCAGAAGAGTGCAACCCTTCCTAAGAACAGGGCGTTATAAGCTTAAACAATAAGAAGAGATTTGCTACAGCAAGATAGTAAGGAACATTCAGTATACATAGGGACAAATTGAGACAACAATGACAGAAAAGGGGAGGATTCAAAGATCTAAATTTGCAAAGGGGCATGGAGATACGGCACACACAGAAAAAAATGGATGACTGTATATATGTATATATATAACTGTCTTCTACATATTCGTAATGGTAACCATACACCAAACATTCAGAACTGAAGTATGGGACATAAAACAAGAAGGAACAGAGGGGAAATCCACAAAACCCAAACAAAATAAAATAAAATAATAAAATAAAATAAAATAGAAACAGACACACAAGGAAAAAGGAGCAATAGAAACACCGAGCTACCAGAAAGCAAAAGATAAAATGGCTATTGGAAAACCTCACATTTCAATAATCACCCTAAATGTAAATGGACTGAACTCACCAATAAAAAGGCACAGAGTTGGAGATTGGATCAAAACACAAAACCCAGCCATATGTCGTTTCCAGGAGACACATCTCGGTTCCAAAGACAAATATAGACTCGAAGTGAAAGGGTGGAAGACGATATTTCAAGCAAATGGCATTCAGAGAAAAGCGGGAGTAGCAGTACTAATATCAGATGAAACAGACTTCAACATAAAAAAAGGAAAGACAGATACTGAGGGACACTTCATAATGATAGAGAGAATCACGCACCAAGAAGACATAACACTTATTAGCATCTATTCTCCCAATCAGGGAGCCCCGCAATATGTAAAGCAATTACTAACAGAACTAAAGGGAGAAACAGACCAAAACACTATCGTAGTAGGGGACCTAAATACCGCACTGTCGGATATGGACAGATCGTCCAAACAGAAAATCAATAAGGAAATAACATCCTTAAATGACACATTAGACCAACATTATACATTCTCCTCTAGTGTACATGGAACATTCTCAAGGACTGATCACATATTGGGACACAGAGATAACCTCAACAAATAGGAGAGGTTTACAATCATACTAACCATATTCTCTGATCATAATGCTTTGAAGCTGGATATCAACTGTAAAAGGAAGCAGGAAGAACCACAAATACATGGAGATTAAATGACATGCTAGTGAAGAATAACTGGGTCAGAGAAGAAAGAAAAAGAGAGATCAAGAGATACATATAAACGAACGGCAATGATAGTACAACATATCAAAACTTTTGGGACACAGCAAAAGTGATAAACAAAAAAAGTTCGTATCGTTACAGGCCTATCTCAAAAACAAGAACAAGCCCAAATAAACAACCTAACATTTCATCTTAAAAAATTAGAAAAAGAACAATGAAGCCTAAAATCGGCAGAAGGAAAGAAATAATCAAAATTAGAGCAAAATTAAATGACACTGAAAACAAAACAAAAAAACAGAGCTGGTTCTTTGAGAAGTTTAAGAAGATTGACAAAACTCTGGCTGGACTCACTAAAGAAAAAGGAGAAAAGACACAAACGAAATCAGGGATGGAGGAGGGGGAATTGGGGCAGACATCGCAGAAATACAAAGAATTCTATGAAAAAGCACATAACACCAAATTTAATAACCTAGAAGAAATGGACAAGTTCTTAGAAATACACAACCTTCCTAGACTGAACCAAGAAGAACCAGAAAATCTAAACAGACCGATCAGCAATATGGAAACTGAAAGTTAAAAACCTCCCCAAAAGTAAAAGCCCAGGACCAGATGGCTTCACCAGTGAATTCTACCACACATTCAAAGAAGATTTAATACCTGTTCTCCTCAAACTCTTCCAAAAAATTAAAGAAGTGGCAATACTTTTTAACACATTTTATGAGGCCAATAGTACCCTGATACCAAAACCTGGTAAAGATAACACAAATAAAGAAAACTACAGACCAATCTCTCTCATGAACACAGATTTAAAAATCCTAAATAAGATACTAGTGAACCAATACAGCAACATATTAAAAAGATTATACACCACGATCAAGTGGGCTTCATCCCAGGGGCAGAGGGATAGTTCAACATACACAAATCAATTAATGTGATACACCATATAAACAAATTTAAATGATCATATCGGTAGATGCAGAAAAAGCCTTCAACAAGATACAGCAATCATTTATGATCAAAACACTTCACAAAATCGGTATAGAAAGAAGGTACCTTAACATAATAAAGGCCACATACGACAAACCCTCAGCCAACATTATACTTAATGGTGAAAAACTAAAAACCCTCTAACATCAGAAACAAGGGAAGGCTGTCCACTATTGCCACTGTCATTCAAGATAACATTGGAGGTCCTAGCGAGTGCAATCAGACAAGAGAAAAAAATAAAAGGCATCCAAATATGAAGAAGTCAAACTGTCACTATTTGCAGATGACATGATTCTCTATATAGAAAACCCTCAAGACTCCACAAGAACACTACTACAAACCATAAGGAAATACAGTAAAGTTTCTGGATACAAAATCAATGTTCAAAAACCCATAGTGTTCTTACACTCTAATAATGAATTGTCAGAAAAAGAAGGGGAAAAAATCCTTTTGCAATTGCAATGAAAAGAATAAAATATCTAGGAATAAACCTAACGAAACATGTCAAGGACCTATATAATGAAAACTGTAAGACCCTATTAAAAGAAATCGAAGAAGATACAAAGAAATGGAAAGATATGCCGTGTTCTTGGATTGGAAGAATCGACATAGTTAAAATGACTTTATTACCTAAAGCGTTATACAGATTTAATGCAATCTCCATCAGAATCCCATCGGCACTCTTTAAAGAAATAGAACAAAAAAGCATCAGAACGAGAAATCTAACTATGGGCGGTGAACATACAATGCAATATATATATGACTTCCTGTTGAATTGTGTACTTGAAACTTACCGTATTTCATTAACCAATGTCAAATAAATAAATAAATATTTTAAAATTTAAAAAAAATAATTTAACATCAGATAATGGTAAGAGCCAAGAACAGAAAAGGCAGGGTTGAATGCATCAGGAATAAAGGGGGCCATGTTTTGGGGTGGTCAGAACTGGCCTCTCCAATGAGGGGACACTGAACAAAGGTCTGAATAAAGTTAAGAGAGAGAGTGGAATGTCCCAGGCAGGAAGAGCAGTGGGCGCAAAAGCTCTGCAAAGGGAACGGTTTGGTGGGCTCCAGGGAGAGCGAAGGTGCCAGTGGAGGGCGCGAGGGCGAGACAGTAGGGCTGGCCCGAGGGTCTCATGGGCCATGGGAAGGACTCGAGTTTAATCCAAGGGTGACAGGAACCACGAGGGGTGTGTGAAGAGGGGTGGCGACTCATTTCCACCTTAAAGACTCACTCTGGCTGCCATGCTGGGCGCGCAGAAGCAAAAGATGCTGGCGGCTTCTATTAGCGTGTTGCCATGGAAGCACTGGGAAGTGGTCAGAACACGGATAAGGATTTGCTGATGTGGGATGCGGACAGGGAAAAGAATGACTCCAAGGGTTTAGGCCCGAAAACCTGGGTAAATCGTAGTACCATGTACTAAAATGGGGACACTCGGGGAAAGCAGTTTGCGACAGGGGATCCCCATGGGGAGTCAAGTTTGGACATTAAGTTTGTGATGAATTTCATTCAAATAGGCAACTGGAGACGTCTGAAATTCGGGGGAAATGTCATGGCTGAAGCCAAATACTTAAGTCACCAGTGTAAGAATGTACAGACCAGGCTACTAGTTGGGATCAGTAAGGGGAGAGCTGGGTAAATAAAGACAAGAGAATCTAGACGGGAACCCTAAACCCTGGTGCAGATAAATGGGTTACAAAGGAAAAAAGTCAACCACTGAGTGGGAAAAAGGCTCAGAAGCACCATGACATTTGGCGACACAATGTTCGTTGGTGGCCTCGTCCCGTGTCACTTCAGTGGAGTGGTGATGAGACCCAGAACAGAGAGGATTTAAGAGAGAACGGGGGGACAGGAAGTGGAGTGGCAGGTACGGGCGACCCCTGAACTGTGCCGTGGAGGGAAGCAGAGAAAAGACGGTACAGCAGCCACAGGGGACATGGAGCCAGGGGGATGCGGAGCTAGGGGGATGCGGAGCTAGGGGGACGCGGAGCTAGGGGGACGCGGAGCTAGGGGGACGCGGAGCAAGGGGGACGCGGAGCTGGGGGGACGTGGAGCCAGGGGGACGCGGAGCCAGGGGGACGCGGAGCTAGGGGGACGCGGAGCTAGGGGGACGCGGAGCTAGGTTAGGGCTTCCCTAAATTTTCAGGCATTCTTCTGGGCACTATAGAAAGAGGCTATTAAAACAGATAAAACTGCTCTCATGGGGAAGTATAATTACAGAGAGAATAAACAAATGCATACGTATATGCGCATGATACATATATGTATATGTACACGTTTATGTTCCCGCATATGTAGATGTGTAAACCCTGTTGGGAAAATGATATGAACAAAATAAAGCAGTCCGGGATGAAGAAGTGACGGAAACTGGAATCTTAAGTGCCTATACAGGGAAGACCTCTCTGATGACATTTGTCTGAATGAATTGACAGAGCGAGCCATGATGCCATCTATGAGAAGGTTCACAAAAAAGGTGTTCGTGATATGTCTGAGAAATACGTTATCGTGTGTTTATATGCTGATGAGGATGATCCTGAAAAGACCCAACAAAGAGAAGCTTGTGTTTCGGGGAGAGGGACAGGCACGGCCCTGCCTGAGGTCACGAGAGCAGTGGCTTCAGGGAGAGCACAGGTGGAGATCCCGGCAGGGGGCTGACTCAGTGGTGGGAAGAAGCAGAAGGTCTCCAGCTGCCTCTGTTTCTCCGTGAAGTGAGAAGTAAGGTCATCAGCTGAGAGTGAGCAGGGACGAGGGGGTGTGAGGGACGCGGGGCAGTGAGCTTTCTGGGAAACGGAGGACCCAGGACCCGCTTGAGGTGAGAGTTCCCAGACATTAGATGGTGCACATTTAAATGAGAGACCCCCTGCAAACTCTGAAGTACTGTGGCGTCACGTGGTACTCTAATAAAAAATGAAAATAAAAGTGAAAACGGCTGGTGAGAAGTGAGGATGAAACGCACCGCTCCTGGGGACGAAGGCCGGACGTGGCGAGCTGAGGTTTCTGAGAAGCCCTGCGACGAGGACGAGCGATACCTGACGTGATGGGGTGTGTGTGTAACCCCGTTCTCTGACTTTCTAGAAAAAGAGCAGGTGCGAGAGGAGCCGAAGGAAGTCCTGACGAGCCACACCCGGGTGCCGCCAGCACGCTGTGCCGTGGTCTCTCCGCCCAACACGCTACCCAGTTCGAGTCACCCAGCACATCCCGGGGCACAGCAGGCGTGGCTGTCAGTCACCTAGAAGAATGCACGGTCGAGGCATAAGCTGCTGCGTGGATCTGGAGGCAGGCTGATGGAAGCCCTCACCAGGAGCACACACTGCAACGATCGCCACACTGCCAGCTTGGGGCTCTCTTTTCCTAGACTGTACGTCAAGGACCGTGTCTTATTCTTGCTGCACCTGTGCCTAGCGTCATACCCAGAATATAATCGAAGTTCAATAAACGTTTGTTGACTTAATTGGTTAATGAATGAAAAGGTGCAAATAAAAAAATAAAAATCAATAAAACTCTAGCCAACGTGAGCTACAATATCAAGACTCTCACTTTCTACTTGGTTAATCTTGGAATAATCCACTTCAATAAAACTCGATTATCTCACTCATTTAAAAAAATACTAGCCTTACCTACATCGCATGATTATTATACAGATCGAATTAAATTAAATGTACGAAGTCCTTGTAAATTGTAAAGTACAATATAATTGTTGGCTATTACTAACATCCACATAACTGATAACTTGAACTCCAGCAAAGGTCATGAACAAGGTCGCATTTCAGCATCGTGGCACACGAACTAATGGTGAGAGCGGACCATCCGTGAGAACCTGCCCTGGCCGACATTATCCACGAAAGACAGACAGTGGCATTAAGCAAAACAGAGCTTAAAGGAAAATGGAACATAACGTTCACCGTGAGTAATACAAAAGCCACATTTGGTTTGGACAAAAAATAGTATGAACCTTCCAAAAGTACTCATCCAGATTTCATCTAGACGCAAGCCAGCACTCACACTCCAGGGGTTTCCGACGCCCTATCGAGTTGTTCAACTCAACAGCTTTTTAACTCTTTAGATTAAAAAATTGTCTAGGAGGACATTCAATGTTTAGCCGTTCTGTATATCTTTTAGAAACTCAAATTGGATTCTTTTAGAAATCTCTCAGAGTCACGGTCGTGTCACAACTCTATTTTCTTAAGTGTCTTTATCATGAAAATTGGGTTCGCGCCTTCATTTCTTTACATGCCTCTTAGAGCAAATAATTTATATTAAAATAATTTATATTAAAACATCCTTTTCCACCTTCTTCCAGCAATCCAAAGGTACAGAGTCTACATTACAATCAAGAGCTAAATGTCACATGAATAAAGAAAGAAGGAATTTCCCGCCTGGATCTCTGGACGATTACTGATGAGAAGAAATAAAA
>NW_011889357.1:76586-83849 GCF_000151845.1 Pteropus vampyrus | reverse complement strand
ACTCTCACTTTCTACTTGGTTAATCTTGGAATAATCCACTTCAATAAAACTCGATTATCTCACTCATTTAAAAAAATACTAGCCTTACCTACATCGCATGATTATTATACAGATCGAATTAAATTAAATGTACGAAGTCCTTGTAAATTGTAAAGTACAATATAATTGTTGGCTATTACTAACATCCACATAACTGATAACTTGAACTCCAGCAAAGGTCATGAACAAGGTCGCATTTCAGCATCGTGGCACACGAACTAATGGTGAGAGCGGACCATCCGTGAGAACCTGCCCTGGCCGACATTATCCACGAAAGACAGACAGTGGCATTAAGCAAAACAGAGCTTAAAGGAAAATGGAACATAACGTTCACCGTGAGTAATACAAAAGCCACATTTGGTTTGGACAAAAAATAGTATGAACCTTCCAAAAGTACTCATCCAGATTTCATCTAGACGCAAGCCAGCACTCACACTCCAGGGGTTTCCGACACCCTATCGAGTTGTTCAACTCAACAGCTTTTTAACTCTTTAGATTAAAAAATTGTCTAGGAGGACATTCAATGTTTAGCCGTTCTGTATGTCTTTTAGAAACTCAAATTGGATTCTTTTAGAAATCTCTCAGAGTCACGGTCGTGTCACAACTCTATTTTCTTAAGTGTCTTTATCATGAAAATTGGGTTCGCGCCTTCATTTCTTTACATGCCTCTTAGAGCAAATACAAATTTATATTAAAACATCTTTTTCCACCTTCTTCCAGCAATCCAAAGGTACAGAGTCTACATTACAATCAAGAGCTAAATGTCACATGAATAAAGAAAGAAGGAATTTCCCGCCTGGATCTCTGGACGATTACTGATGAGAAGAAATAAAAGCCAAGAAAATATCCCCACAGTTCATTTGCAGATGTTGGCAAAGGATGGTTTAGGTATATAGTGCCTGAAACACAACCCAAACTGTATTTCCCTTTTGAAATAAATGATTTTTTTTCCAAATTATGTATCATCTTTATATGGAATATTCTGTACAGATTCTGCAAAATTGCATCAACGTCATGATTTCTACCTGAGATTTCAACACTGTGGACACATCTGCGTCCACCGCTCACTGCCGATGTTGTCAGTTACAGTAAAACAGTTCAACTCGGAGGCCCAGGTGAGGCCACCAGGCAAGGCCGCCTGGACCCTCAGCTTCCTTCCTGGCTTTCCTTTCGGCATAACCCGCAGCAGGTTCCCCTCGAAACAGTCCCCTCTCCCCTCCACTGCCAGGAGGTTCCAGCCACCTTCCTCCTGTTACCTGTGACCCTGTGGAGGGCTCTTTGTTCTACCAAACGCGTGGCTTTGTGGCTTTTGTGCCTTCGTCCCATGGTGCAGCACACGCCTGACTGATCCACGACGGCGGGCAGGGGCGGCTTATTAAGCTGTCATCCGAGCCCATCCCTAATCCACACCGCAAAGAGGAGCGCAGCCTCAACCCCCCGGCGCCTCGCGGGCCGTGACACCAAGTGGGCCCCTTCGCTAACGTTCCCTTCGCCCTGCGGGGCCCTGAGGACCTCTCTGATTGGAGATCGCCCCCCACAGGTGCCCTCTGCGGTGAAAGGGCAGGGGAGGGGGCGTGGGCATGCCAGAATGGAAGTCCTTGTCATTTAAAACTCCACAGCAAAAGGAAATGGCGAGGAAAGTGGAGCTTTTGAAAGGTGGATTTTAAAGAAATTTTTTTCAGGAGCCCGAACGCCTACTTTTTTCCTGGGCTTATTTAATAATTTTGAGGGCTTTTCTTTTTCCTTCTTCTCAACTTCAGAAAAATTAAGAAAAAAAAAACAAACATGTTGTAGAATTATTTATGATAAACCGTGAATCATTTAAATATCTCCTTCGAAATAAAAAGTGGATAAAAGCAACATTTATGAGTGCCAGTCCTGGACAAAACAAAATTTAAAAAGATATCTTTCACTTAGAATCAATAATCACTAGCAAAATAGCATACAGGACCATAAAAAATAGGATTACAACAAGGACAGAAATTTTTATTCATCTCTCATTAAAATTAGCAATCAAGCGTTTTAAATTCTCCATTGCTTGGCTGAACTTATAAATTAAGCTGGTGGTCATTAAATTGGGGAATCAAATTTAAATGTTATTAAAAACAAACAGTCTTTAAAAAGTAAAAACCATCACACGTAATCCTATTTCTGAGCAAAAAAAAACCAAATCAGATATAATAAGACAACAGTGACAAATAACCAAGACAAAAAATATGAAAGTAGAGGGAGGTTCAATTGCTTTCAAAATGAGTAGGAAGTTCTCAGTGTTACCTGAGGATTCTAATGTTTTGTAAACAAAACTAGTGTCCAAAATGAGAATATATCCGACTACAAATGAATAGACTGACGAATCCAGGTAACTCAATAACGCTCAGGAATTGGTGGGGGTCAAGCAGAATGACAAAACAGAAGGAAAAAGAAAGAAAACATTAAAACACGCAGGGCGTGATGTAACTTTCACAATGACAACGAATGTTCAGCACCTGGTGACTGACGAGCCCGCTCCGACCCCGCGAGCAGGACAGGACCCCGGTTCACGGTTCGTGTACGGATCTCTGTCAGCACTGCCTTGACACGTCATTTTTGTTGAGTTTTTCCACCCACTTTGATACATTATTTAAGGCTCCTCAATCTACGTCGAACCTGAGTCTAAATTGGTAGGTTCGTTTTGGACAGCTACGTGACCTCCATCTATTTAAAATTTTAATGCAGGTGAACTCGTCCTCCACGTGCTAAGCCTACGTCCGACTGTTCCAGGCCCGAACAGACACGGAACTAGGGCTGAATTTTGTGTCTACGTTCCCTTGCTGACTGCTCAAAGGACAGAGTCTGCTACCTGTTATCTTCAGTATTTTTCACTCCTTATTCTTAGCACTGAAAAGAGCCTCTGACTTTTCCTTTCTCTACCGATAACTATTTTCGCAACCTTGGAAAAATCATTTAGTTTCCTCGACCTAAATTTCCTCCTCCAGAAATAAAACATCAGGATGAACTTGTGCATTCCTAAAACTTTTAACTAAGTCAGTTTCATCCTGTAGCTCTAGGTTGGTTATTGTTCCTTAGACTGTTTATTTACATAAACACCTCACGTGCATTTTGCCTAGATTCCTAATCCTTTCCTGGCACTTCTCAAGGGAAAAAAATGATGAACCTGCATGTAAAAAGGGTCGAAAACAAGATCTGACTGCCACTCACTGATCTACTGTCTCACAAGCACCGCAGGGGACCGGGAGGCGGGCTGCCACAGCGACAAGCAAGTGTCTGAACAAGGCAGGTATATCCTTCCATCGATTTGTCATTGGAAACAAACCTCTCCAATTCGTAAGTGAGGTTTTTGGTGTTTTCCTGTTGTTATTTTGAAAAACTGATGGACGATAGGACGTCATAGAGAAGGAAGAAATTTATGCACATGGACTCGTCATATTCCCTCAGAATATGCTGGAATGAATGGAGGTTTGAGAAAACTTGTAGTCATGATTCAAAACAACATGGAGATAAAGGTAAGTATACGATGAACACCAGAGCCTGTTTCAAATGTCTACCTCAAACATCCAGACACATGACACACCAAAAGCTTGCATTTGTCTGTTTAAAGGATGGCACCTCTACCCCCTACCCTTTGCCCTCAGAACTATTTTAATGACCATGGTGCCTAGCCATAGAGGATGAAGAGAAAGAATATCAATGGTCTATCATTCTCTTAGACCCCTTGTTGCTCAGATGATATTAACGGTCATAACTGTTACTTTGCATCTTCTTAAAGAGCCAATCAATGCAAGTGCGGCAGCCAACCCCAGACATTTCCAACTGTTTGAAAAACCGGACGATCAACAGTTCACTTCACAATCTCCACTTTGCCTGTCATAACTAGAGAAGGAACCGTGCCACAAATTTAGATTAATGGGCGTTAATATCCGGGCACCGTGCTGAGAAGCAGCCCTACACGTTATAGAAACCATAAAACTCACCAAGGTAAAGACCCGACTGGTTAACACCGAGGTCAAAATTATAGGTCCCCGTGATCTTATCAGCCAAACACCCACTCCTGACTGCGTGTTTGGAGCTGCTCTCAAGAGGCTGGACGTGAGATCTAGAGTAACTGAGATCGACGTCCAGGGGGTGAGTCAGGAAGGCGCAGATGGTGCTGGGACCCCCCTGGCCCCAATACTGAGAAGGGCCTTTGGCTAAGAGTAGGAAAGCTGCTCTTATTTAAATGGCATCTCTCTAGAATGGCTTCTTCTGCTTTTTGATAGTACTCTACAAAGAAGAAAAGTTCAACACATACGGACTGAAATGGAGAGAAGAGATCAAACAGTTAAACCGAAGCCTTTAATAATCACTCGGAATTTTGGAGAGGATGCCTGGGCTTCTCAATCAAGGCCTTTCAAAGAAGACCCCCGGTAGGCCCCACGTCCCAAGGAAGCTACATTAGAGCTTTTAAGCACCTATATCATTAAGATCAAAGACGCATTTCTCACAGCATCCATGAGCTACTTTAAAAATTAACTCGATTCTTGAGCATAGAAAAAAATCACCAAATGGTATGCTTCTGCTGATAGGGGCCACATGCGTCAACTTTGAGTCCCCTACAGTTATCGAAACATCTCAAATGAAAAAATTATTGAACAATGTATTCTTAATTTACACATATCTGAACAGGATGCATAGACTATCTAGAAACATTTTCCAGTCTCTAGAATACCGTCCTAAATCCACGTTTAATATTCATAATGAAAGAAAATTTATGAGTATGTTTAAAACACTTTAATTTGCATATTTCGATTCGTCTCCTCAGTTATAAAATTTGAGATCATTCCAATATAGAGTATATAAAAAAGTATTTTAACACCTGTAATTCAATGACAAGCCAATTTCCACCAAACGAATATTTCAGATGTAAACTTTTGAGTATTTCATAGGCTCTGTACGGAAAGGAATTTGTGAAGAAATTAAATACCATAATTTACTAAGAGTCAAATGACTTTCGAGAAGGTGTTGTGAATTCTCCCCAGACACAGCCAAAGGGCCGGTGAAGGAGCGCTGGGCAGTGACAGGCTTACAGGTTCATTCTGGGGGTTCGTCCAGCTCTTTTGGTTCCGTGTCCCTATTATCTATGAATTTGTACCTGCAGGAGAAAAGGCACAGAAGCAGGGAGAAGACTTGATTCTTGCTGAAAAATAAAGGGTCCTACTCTAAGGTTAGGATTACTTCAGGATATTCTAGATATTATAATGGCCATAATAATTTAAAAAATGCATACTCAGAGCATTTCCAGTGACTGAGTATTTTATATCTGCATGCCCAGCACTGACCAGCAGGCCCACAACTTGTGCGTCGTCAGTCAACGTTCATTGTCTAAATTCAAAACATTGTCACTCTCAGCAAATGTAAAGATTTATAAAGTTATTTAAATACAAGAGTAACACCAAATCTTTTGCATACAAAATAACAAAAACAGGCAAAGAGAGTCGAAGTGTAACCCATTACAATCGATTAAGAAAAAATGGGCACCATTTTTTTTTTTCATTTTAAATTATTTGTCTTCTTTGCTTTAGTCAGGAGGACTTGCAGTATTTGGTGGCTTGATAAAAGCAAAGAGAAGAGATTACAGGATCGGCTTCCACGGAAGATGGGAGGCAGACCTTGTGCAAATGCAGCCTGAGAGCCGAAAAGACTTTGGGGGCCTGGAGGGTGCGAGCAGGGAGCTGGTATTCCTACAAATATCAGACAGCTTCCCAAAACACCTACAAGAAACTTGAACAAGTTTCTCATTTCCTGGTACTTTGCTGGTAATTATGTTAGAGGGAGAACACCACACAGGACTGTCCGGTAGCAAACAGGTCCCAGGTTTCCATCTGCGGGGTTAAAACAAAGCTCCACTGGACCTCAAGGGCACCACGAATCCCCTGACAGCTGGATATTCAGTTGTGACGGGCAGGTCCTCTACAGCTGGTATTAACAGTTGAGAGACTTACGCTTCGATGAAAGCTTGCATTTGAAGAATTTAGCAAGTTACACTGAAAACGGCAGGTCGCCCCTAAGGAACACTCCGAGGGACGTATAAACAGGAGATGAGCACAGACCCCCAAGCGAGGAGGGCAGGACTGACGGCAGTTCCACTTGATGGACGAGTGTGTACACTAAGTTCTGCCATGTGACACGCACAAGGCTGGGTGAACGGTCATCAGAAATTCACCCGGTGCAGAGAGAGTGTAGAAAACCCGCTGAACAGGGTCCATCACTAACTAATACAGAATTACTAGATGAAATTAAGAGAAAATGCAAAAGACACCTAAATATCTAAAATGATCATTTACATCATAAACTTGTCTCCTTAAAATAATCAAAAATTCTGTTCAACTGACAGAGTTCCGCCTGCACGAGGAGGAATTCCGAGCAGGATACGGCAGCCTATGAACCTCTAAAGGAGCCCAAATTCCAACTGAGGGACGTGTTCTCACAGAGTAAGTAAACGCCTCTAGGCATGGAAATGAGCTGGATCAAGACGCCAAACGCTAACCTGCAGGACTCACGAGGACACAGGATGACCGTGGTTATTTCCTCTCAGCCCACGTGTCCTTCCTAACTGCGAGGAGGCGTTTCTTCAGTCTTCGCTCTTTCCCTGCACATTTCTTGGCTTTCTCCTTCAATATCCTATCCTACTGTGCAAAGCTGATAGAAATGTCAGTTACATCTGGCTCATCCCAAACGCCCTGTGGGCGACGCAGCAAACGAAACACCTCGGGGCTTAAGTGCATCCGAGCATCGCTTCCTGGTACTGTGGCACTCAAAACTCTCTCCCGTGCTATGGTCCGAAGGTGCGTACCCCCAAACTTCACATGCGAATGCCCAGGGTGATGGGGTGAGCAGGTGGAGCCTTTGGGAGACAATCAGGATTAGTGTCCTCCACGGAAGACCCGCAGAGCTCAGCACTGCCCCTTCCGCCACAGGAGACACAACGAGGGATCTGTGACCCAGGAGAGGCCGACTGTGCGGGTACCCTGACCCCAGACTCCCAGCCTCAGACCCACGAGGAATCGCGTCTGTGGCTGATAAGCTCCCCGTCTGTGGCGGCCTGAACAGACTAAGGCGACGTGCAGAACACAGAAGCTGCTGCCTAAAATTAGTTAGAAACAAGCCACGAGAGGGGGTGGGCGGGGGGCGGAGGCCTTGGCAACACATAACCACTCGCCTAGGCTGTGACTGTGCTGCACGGACATA
>NW_011889357.1:57830-75031 GCF_000151845.1 Pteropus vampyrus | reverse complement strand
ACACCAAATAGCATTTGAAAACTGTGAAAAAGAAGAGACTTTGGCAACATGTCTTAGGAAAACGTTTAATGTAAATTTTGGACAGCATAAATCCTTGCCGTTTACACATAGTTGTTAGTATGCACCATGCGCCCTATCTGTCACCCCTACTCCATGCTAGATGGCAACTCCAGACATTAAAATCTGGCCTCCTACACTGTCCTGTCACTTTTAAGTACCATACATTTCACACTAATCACTTCTGGTCTACTGCAAAGTAACAATTCATTTTTAAATACTCTTAAATGGTTATTCCAATAAGACACGAGTTAAAGTCCAAAAGATTTCCTAGCCACCTCTCAGAAATGTCTGTACAGATACTGCTAGCTCTCTGAGTTGCTCTGAGGTCTGAGGTGTTTTCTAAATCGATGAAGTTACTACGCATATCATACCACACTCACAAACACAAGAAAGCCTCCTAAAGCACCGTAACTGGTCACACTGTCGGTGATAAAAAACATGTAAGCATTGCCATTGAAAACATAAGGGAAAAGATAAAGCACTTCAAGGACAGGAGAAGAAAACAGAAGTTCCCAGGTCCAGAGGGGCACGCTTTTAAATCCCAGAAGTCAGTGACAGCGGGGATGCGCAGCAATTTGTTACAAACTCAGGGGATTCTGACTATATTTATACCAATGTCCCCGCCAAACAGCGGAACTATTCCTAAACACCGCGGCAACCTCATGTCCTCACCCTAACGGTAAGAACGTTCTGCCAGATTCCAGGCTCTCACAGCTCACACCTGACACGAGTGGGGAGCCCTTCCTGGACTCCCTCCTGGTTTCCGTCCCGGATGATGCTCCCTGGCCACGGCTCCAGGCTTCTGCTGTGGCTTCACACTCTCCTCCACGGGAGGCGGCCTGACCCTGCTGACTGGCGACCTTGGGAACAGTCAGGCGACCTTGGCTCGGCTCCGCCCTGTCTTCCTCTTGGGAGACTGCTCCCCCAGGAAGAGCAGGTCATCCTGACAGTAACGAGCACGACGTTCCAACCCCGCATCTGCCTTCCCCTTCTACTTCTCAAGTTCTTCAGAATCCAGGCAAGAAACTGGATGCTGGGGGCAGGGCCACTCGGAGAGACTAGAACACCCACACCGCCCGAGAAGACTCGAAATCTAAGCTTCGTGGTTCAGCAACAGACAACAAACAAACGTTCTGGAATAATCAGAACCTCTGGAAACAGCACAGAGGTTAAAAGTGAGAAGTATAAGACTAGGACTCGATACTGGAATCCCTCTCTGACAACCAGAAAACTGTGGGCAGATTTCTCAGCCTCCCTGGCCTCAGTTTCCTCGCCCGTAAAACAGGGATAAAAACAGTAACTCACGGTTATTGATATGTGTAAAGACCTCAGAACAGTGCGTGGACATATTAGGCAAAACAAATGTTAGCTATTATTAATATTATCATTTTTCTTGTTGTTATTACTATTATCATTTTGCCCCACACAAATTTGAAAAAGGTACTTGTCCATGACAGGTTATTCCACTTTATAAGTTCATAGCCACCATCGGACCTCAAGAATAATTGGTAAGAAAATGAATCAAGTTGGTCCACTGTCACCTAAAAAGATAGTTTTGCCTCAAAACAAAGAAGAGGCAATTCCACAAGTGCACAGAATTTGGTCCCTGTGCGCGCGCACGCACGCACAGATCTTTGTGCTCCTGTTTTTGCTTTTCATGTCAGTGACTGCTCATCGCCTGCTCTCCAGATTTTTCACGTGCGTGAATCTCCCTGACAACAGAATGACCGAGGCAGACCTGTGGCATGGCCAGCTTTCTTCTGGATGACAGAAGGGCAGCCATGCATCTTTTGCTCCGGGTTTTCTGTGACCCAGGATGAGTTATGTCTCACTCTCTATCATGTACCTTAAGAAAACAGGTATAGAAAAGAAAATTTGGTTATTGGACTCACCAGAACGCATTTTAACTGAGCGAACATACCACCAGCTAAAATACCAGCCCGGGGAGTAAAGTCAGGTCCTCAGAAGCCTTGCGCTTCGGCAGTAACCAAAGCCGACTTTAGGCTGTCACTCAGCGTCACTCGGGAGCACGGCGCGTCCTCACCTGCTGCCGGCCACGCGGAGGTGCTACCCGGCCGGGGGAAGCAGCAGCTCTAGCTTTGAGGGCACGTGTTCCCTTCGGGCTGAGCCTGCTCTGCCAGCAGGGCACGAGGGCCTCTCGCTCAGCAGGGTGACTCAGGACAAGCCTGCTCTCAAATTTGCCCTTAAAACAGCAATAGGAAGAAGAAACCCAGGAAAGAAGATGCTTGTTTGGGGTTGAAAAATGCTGTTGCTACTGGACTATTAGGAAAATTTCTCCAAATCTAAAAGCAAAGCTGTGTCTACCTATGTCACAGGTGCCATCAAAACCTTAAACAGAGACTGCAAACGTCGGGGAAGAAGGAAGCCGTTCCCTTCCAGGGTACCGAAAACCCGAGGAGACGGACCGAGCGACAGCAGAAAGGAGGGACGGGAATCCCTCTCCGACAACCAGAGGACGGGAATCCCTCTCTGACAACAGCTGCCAGACAGAGGAGGTTTGGGGTGCATTTGAAGGGCCGTCGGTCTTAGAGCCTCTCTGGCCTATTTATTATGCGCCAACATACCATACCCACTGGCCCAAGCCTCCACTGCGATGCCTGCTGAAAGACAGTATGAAATGTCCCACAAACGCAACCCTCCCAAGAGAAACATGCGCCTGGTCCCGCTGTAGCTCACCGTCCCCTCACCCCGTACCTGCCAGCGGCTGCTCGCAAACCTCTCACACGGTCTGCTCTGGAGGAAGCTATCCCTACATTTGAAATGTTTGTCTTACTGAAAAAAAGGAAGTAGGGGAGGGGAGGGGAGGGGAGGGGAGAGGGAAAAATAAAGAAAAGAGCAGGGTTCTCAGCCATGGGACCCAAAGCCTCTGATGCTATGTACAAAACACAAAATGTCAACACGATGTTCCCCCAGGGTCCAGGAGGGAAAGGCCAGGATTGACCCTCGGACACGAAACAGAAAATCCAGGTCTCTGTGCTGACCTCCACCCAGGGACTGTCACCAGATGGGCCACCTGATGAAGAGATAAAAGCATCCCTTCCTGCTAAACCGCACAGATGTTTCACACGTGCTTAAATCAAGAAACAGCGCGCGCCACCGCTCCTAGACGCCGCCTCCGCGTCTCTGACGCACGCGCAGCCCTGGGTGACGAGGGACACTGAGTCCAGTCTGCGGCGACCAGGGACACCACGTCTGCAGCAACCAGGGGCACTAAGTCCAGTCTGCGGCGACCAGGGCGTGCTGGGAAGGGCGGGGACAGCGCGGCCTCTCCCGGACCCAGCGC
Organism: Pteropus vampyrus; assembly: GCF_000151845.1. Classification (NCBI taxonomy): domain Eukaryota; kingdom Metazoa; phylum Chordata; class Mammalia; order Chiroptera; family Pteropodidae; genus Pteropus; species Pteropus vampyrus. The sequence goes on along the minus strand of NW_011889357.1, from coordinate 71,667 downwards.
CTGACCTTCATGAAGACTGACCCACTGCCTTCGCAAAGAACTGGAAGGACCCCGGTGTCCTTGACTGCAAGAGGAAGAAATCGGATATCGCCATGATGGGAGCTAGGTCGCCAAGAATGTCTTAATCTTCTTGGCGGCATGGCGGTGGCTTGCTGGACCCCTTTACCTGTCCCCGGAACTATAATTTACCTGAGGAGCCCTCGGAGCCAGCCTCCAGACCCACCTGGCCTCCGGCCCCCAGTCATCACCATCCCCTCACAGACCACACCCCCAGCACCTCACGCGGGCCACCCTGCTGGCAGGAATACAGCACACACACGTGGGCGCACACGCACACGCACACACACAGCCATAGGTAAGCAACCATCTACTAATTGTATTTCTGAATATACATGTAATAAAGCAAAATGCTTGAAATGTCCTGAAAGTCACTCCTCTTGCACAGATCATAAACGAATGTCGTAAATAAGCAGAAGTGAGGTTTAGCTCACACATTATTTCATCAAATCAATGTTTTCATTCGAGTCTTTCCCCAATCAAAATAATACAGTAACATTTTATTGGCATTTTTTTAAGTTTATTGGTTTCTCTTTATTAGAATGTCATAAGTAAATTACAGAAATTTGACAAAACAGAAAATAATAGAAATAACTACGAATGCCGATATCACTTTTTTCATTTTATTCCTATTTTTCAATTACAGTTGGCATTCAATATCATTTCATATTAGTTTCAGGTGTACGGCACAGTGGTTACACATCTGTATGAAGCGATCCCTCCGATGGGTCCCGTGCCCACTGGCACCAGTTATTACAGTATCACTGACTACATTCCCTGCGCTCTCCCTCACGCCCCCGGGACTATTGTGTAACTACCACTTTGTACTTCTTAATCCCTTCACCTTTGTATTAACATTTTTGAGGAAAGTGATCAATTTGAAAGATTATTAACACGTGAGATACTTTAGCTACCAACTCGCAAGGCAAGCAGCGCAACTTCCAGTGCTTGCTAATGAAAGGCACGCGGGCTGGAGGCCGGACTCCTCCGAACGCAGCTCGGACCGCTGAGCCGGTCTCCCCAACCTGCGCGTCTAGGTCACATCCGCCCGGCGTTCACGGCTGCCTTTCCTCACCTGTGACCCATCTGCTCGCGACGCTACGGTGAGCATCAGAGAGGACGCGCGTAGAGCGCACGACAGTGTGGGACCCAGGGGGCGGTCCACAGCCCACACGTGACCGCTCGTGCGTCCTGCGCGACGCGTAACCACGGGTAACGGGACCTGCCAGCCGAGCGCAACGCCGGCCACGTGGCAGGCTCCCAGAACCGGGCCGTCAGTGAGAGAGGCCTCGAGGCCGCTTGCACAGCTCGAGGGGCCTGGGCCTACGGAGAGGCCAGCGTGTGCGGCCGCGGCCGCGCGCTGCTGCGAGCTCCTGGCAGTATGGCTCTGACGCTGGCCTCTGGCGGGGTCCCATGGGCCGGCCACACGAGGGCGTGGCCTGCCCGCTCCTCCGCCCCCCCGCCCCCAGTTCGTACATGCGGAGACGAAGGCTGGGGCAGATCCGCCTCCTTCCTTCCCCGCAGGACCCCGGTTTTGCGCAGCGCCCATTCCTCCGCCGGGTACCACGTGCATCAGGGGCCACCCCGCTCCCGGCCGCAGACGTGGTTTTCACCTCGTTAGCAACTATTTCAGGAACAGGCATCCGACCACACACTGCAGTGAGACATAAGAAAGATGTCCTGGAAAAGTGTCCCTCTCTACTACGAAAGGGCCACAAGAAGAAACGGTCTTTTCTCTTCCCCTGGACACTGTCACGTCTAGTACGGTGCCTGGAAGCTCTGCGGCCGTCGTGCTACGAGTTAACGCACGGACGAACGTCATGGGCCGCGGAGCAGAGAGATGTGCCGCCTGGACCAGCCAATTCTGGAGGGCTCTACCGCTAGATGTTAACGAATTCCCTCTGGCATGAGGCATTTTGGGGAAAAAAGTCTCTTCTTGTTTGCAGCCAATATCACTCCAAATGGTCTACTGCCCAGAGTCAGGCAGCGCCCGTTCACACGCAGCTCCGTCTGGAGCCTGGCTTGTTCTCGCGGGCTGATTCCACGGGACCTCGACAGGCTCGGAGAACACTCCACCCTAAGCCGGCGGGGGGTGGACAGAAGGAGCTTTGTGCGTGGCAGGTCCCTTGGAGGTTATACATTATTTAATTTCATCCCCATAACCCAGCCTTTCACTCAAATGTCAAATTCACCCCAGTGAAATGCTTCCTAGAGAAGGCAGTTCTGAAGTTGAAAAGCTTTTTTTTTTTTTAAGAAGTAGTCAATTTTATCAAAAGCCTTGACTTGAAAAATATGGCAGAAAGAGAATGATCTCAGAAGTCGACCTATAACATTTTGGGTCAGTTAGTTGTTCACCCTCCCTAGCCCGCATTTCCTCAACTGTAAAACACCTACTCTGAGAAGCTAAAGTGATAGTAGGTGTTCAATAATCAATAAATAATGAGTTAATAGCATTCCTGACTCTCACAAAGCACTAGAGAAGAATCTATAAGCACTGAAACATTTGAGTGGTTTTATATTAATCTTGTAATCACGATCAATAAGTCACAGTTTCATTCTGCAGGGATTCCTCTTAATGTTTATCCACCATCAAAATGAAAAAATAACCCTTAATAATCTATAATCTTATTTATCTTCCCAGAAATGACAGGGAATCGTTAAACCCTATTGATATTTCCTAAATGTAAGAGGCGTTGATGACGAATGAATGTGCAGTGAGAAGCATCCAACTGACTTCTAAACAGCTTAGAAATGCTAACAGCCGCCCTGCACATCAAGATACAAACTGCGTAGGTCACTGAGTTATTAGTCACTAAGTGATTTTAAATTTTGCCATTAATCCCCTTGTCCCCATTAACTATTATTTCACAATCTGAAAGCCATAGCAACAAGCCCTTCGAGCAAAGCAAACACAGCAGAGCCTCTACGTGCAGGAACGAACCCTGAGTGCAAACCTCTGCTCTGTCTCAGTGGCACTCAGGTCCCCTCCGGTGGGCACAGGGGACAGGGGATCAGCAGCCATTGCTCCATTCAATCACGGGACAGAACTCCATGCGGCGCCTGCACGGAACCTCAGAACCTGCACACACGTTCTGGGCACCACCATCAGCGGTCACGGAGCCAGCTCTCCCCAGGGAGCAGACACCGCTCAAGCACTCTGCAGTTCTGTGACCCACGTGCCGCCGTTATCCCCATGTGACAGAGGAGAACACGAAGGCATGGGGACGTAGCAAGCCCAGGGCCGCAGGCTGGCGTGTGGCGTACCTCCAGGGTGCGAGGCCAGGCTGACTGACGACACAGCCTCTGCTGCCAACCATCGCCTAAGGCCCTGGGGAACAACTAGCTGACAGCCAAACTAAATTTTCCCAAACGTTCTTGCGGTCACTTTAGGTACATCTGCCTTTCCACCCATGTTCTTTAAAACATGTCTCTTAGACTCTGATATCAAGAAGACAAGTAGATCGACAAGTCACCTGAAGCCTGAATGACCAAGAGGGAAAAGGTAGTAGTATAGTAATGTCACCAGGAACTGGCATTACACAGAGCGGAGAATGAGAGCAAAGGGTCATGAAAGAGCCAAGTGACTGCCCATGTCAGAGCTGTCACTGATGACGAGCCACCTCGCTTCCCTCTGTGGAGGCCACTTCTCTCCCCGAGACGCTCGGGCTGGCAGTTAAGCTGCCAGTTAAGGTGCTTGGGGACGCTACCCATAGAGGAGGCACCTCCTTGGGCAGAGGCCCCCGAGGCCTGGTCCCGTCCGCCCTGCTCCCACTGTGGGAGAGGCCCACTTCCGATTAGAGACTAAATACTGTACTGTCTGCAGGCGGAGTCTCAGGTGCCTGGGAGGAGCAGAACAGATTTGGGGGACACCCCTCACTTGTACAAACATTATCTGAATTTCTACAGCACAGAAGGCACCACGCTACCATTTGTTAGCCATGTGCTACGCCGGGCCCCGTATGGAGGCCTCAGATTACAAAGCCTATAGGGTACTGAATGCATTACAGTCTGGAAAGATACAGTCAGTTGAACTCCCAACATAAGGCTTAAAATCTTCGTTTTTCTAAGTTTCACCTTAGGTTCCTCTATAAGCCCCATTTTAAAGATGAGCATAGAGTAATTTCCCAAAATTACAAGACTAGTAAACCCACAGATACCGGTCTTCGAAACCTAGTCTCCTTTGCCTCTTCATTAGTGTATGAATACAATAAAAACATTTTAATAGGTTTGCAATGATTACTATAGGGCCAAAATGCCCAGTTAAAAGGAGAATACAGAGGAAAAAAAATTAAATACTAGGGGGAAATATAAAGACTTAAGTACATAAAGAAAAATATTCCATTGATTCCAGCAGTACCAGTAAACAAGAATCTTCACTTATACCAGCTAAATCTAATGGGCTTAGACCGACAAACACAGCATTCTGCAAGATTCTTAAATATGTGCTGGTTTTCTGTGCCAGATATGCTTCTGGCTTGCAGGTTTACGAATTATCAAAAATGACTGGGGTTGGGGGTGATCGTAGCCTTGGCTACTTCATTTTCCAAATTTAGAATGTAGCATATTTTCTCTATTGGCTTTCGATTTTTATTCCCCTGAAAAGGATTTAAAATGACAACAATATGGAAATCCTAAGGGAAAAAGAATGTCAGTGGGAAACGCTATTTGTCTTACCTTTTGAATTCTAGTAAAATGTTTACATAATAAATACAGAAAGAACCTGGAAGATATTTTAAAACTGGAGACCTTAAGTACTCTGAGGGCAGCTAAAATAGCAGCAGAGAGTTAACAAACACAGGTTAACTATCACTTAAAACAGTGGGACCCAAACCAGGCTTGAAGAAAGTGGAGTGAGAAGATGCGGCTGGAGATTAACAGCCCAGAGACGCAGGTTTAATTTCAGATCGTTAGCACATGCATTTCGAGAGTGTTTTCTTTAACCTCTGAGCTGCAGCTGCCTAGGAAGCCTGTCAGGCCCCAGACAGTGAAGGCTGGTTGGACGAGAGACTCAACCTCTCCACGGGCACTTTTTTTTTTTAGCATGTTATTTTATTATTGGTTTCAAATAGACAGTAGATTAGATAAACATTTCTATAGTTTATGAAACGATCCCCTGATTACTCTACCTCTCCTCAGGCTCTAAACACAGCCATTACCGTATTGCTGACTGCATTCCCTCTGCCGAGCTCCGCATCCCCGTGAAGATCTACCAACTACTAATTTGTACTTCTTTAACCCTTCAGCCCAATCTCCCGACCCACCCTGGCCATCACCAGATTGTCCCCTATATTTATGAGTCTGTTTTCAATTAGTTTGTTCTTTTTGTTCCTTAGATTCTGCATGTAAGTGAACTTTTATAAGGAGAGAAAGTACTTCACTCAGATCTTGCCAATGCTACAGATTTTCCTTCTGGAAATTTTTTCAAATAATAAAACTCAAGGTTGCTTCACCCTAGGATTCCTGGCTCAATTCTTGGGCCTAATGAAGGCAGAACAGATGCCCAAATTAAGTTGTTCTAGTTTACGGAACAGAACGAACTCAAACCACATGGCCCTCACCTTCCCGAGGTGACGTCCTCTCAGGGGAGGAACTCATCCCTTGGGCCACTTTCTTTCTCCTGCTCAAGAACTGTAAACCTTTGCAAAATTTCTCATGTCAGTTTCAAATTCCTAGCTCTCTATGTGCCCCAGGATGCCTCTGCTGCAGGAACACGGTCTAATTCCAAGTATACTTCTCAGATCGATTTTGCATATATGATCAATGAATATTTTTATTCTCAAATTTCATCTGGAAGAACAAATTAATGAGAAAGCAAAGAAGATACTGAAGTATACTGAATGAAGTTACTCTACTACATAGTAAAATGTGATATAAAGTTCTAGTAAGTAAAGAAATATGAAAAAAGCCTGTAATTTTGTTCATATATATTAAAGTAGCTGAAATCATAAGATAAGAATGGTTGGGACAATTGGCCAACCAACAATTTGGGAAAAAAACGAAGCTCTACCTCATAGTTTGCCAGAATAAATTTCAGATGGATTAGAGATTTAAGTCTTAAAAATTGGGAAAAACATAAAAAATTTTCATGAAGCATAGACAGGAGAAGATAAGTATATATGACTACATAGAATATAAAAGTTCTACACCATAAATCCAGTTAAGGGTAAACTGAAAACTGGAAGAAGCATTCACATTGAATTTACTGAGGGTGAGCATTCTTCTGATCTAAACAGCTCTTACGTCGAGAAGGCAGAGAGGCATTCACCAGTACAAACATGGGCAAAGAACACTAAGTAGAACACTGTTCACAGAAGCAGCAACATAGTCGACCAAGGAGAATTCAGCCACACCATTAAAACACAAAACTACAAAAATGAACCAATACATTTTTGGTTTGCTTAAACCTACCAAGCTGTCAAGTGCAAAATATTCATAATAACCAATGGTGATCAACAAATCAGGAAATGAGCATTATATTACATGGCTGGGTGTACACAAGAATATTACTTTTTGGAAAAAAGTGTTTCAGAAGATTTTAAAATATGCATACCTTTGATCCTGCAAAGATTCTAAGAATTTTTCTTAAGAAAAGAATTTAATAAGTACATGTAAAAGGATATTCCATGTGACGTTGTTTATAATGGTTTATATTGCATAAATAAATTGGGAACCACCTAAACATTCATTAATAGGAAGATGAATACAATAGAATACCATGAAGGCATTGAAAATGTCAGTGGATAACTGATTTTATCAATGTCCAGGAAACATGTCCATGATGCAGTTTTAAATGAGAAAAGAAAATTAATATGTATAGCATAAAAAAGAAGCATAGAAGTACTTATCTCTGAATTATAGGATTAAGAGTGAACTTAATTTTTTCTGTATCGTTAGTACTTTCTGAACTTTTTATCAAAGAACATTTTTTGTCAACAGCGAGACAAACAAAAACAATACAGGAAACGGTCAAAACAAGACGCTTGTGCTATGCTTAGTCATCCGCCAAACAGATTTGATGGTGCTATCATAAAATATGCAAATATCTTGCTTACTCTGTGCAAATCTGAGTTCAAATATCTTATTTATCTATTTAATTTCTCTCATCTAATTAACTTCATTTGTTTCAACCATCCGTTTTATCCTAAGTATGTCCCATATAAAAGGTGACACTTCCCTCAAGCGGGCATCCTAGTTAACAGCCATCCTCAGGAGTGATGAATCATGCCGGCTGGAGCGGAACCAAGTGGGGTGAGCTGCTAAGAACAGTCCTTAAACACACACCACAGTTACTGACCACACAGGAAAGCACTGTGTGATGCCAGTCACAGCACGGGATGCTGATGTTTCTCAAAAGTGGGGCGATCGCGGTTCTGAAGCTGGTCGGATGGGTAAGGATAAAGCAAAGCGTAAGTCCACGGCAAGGAGGCCGCCTTCTGGCAAGTGAACGATTCGGCACTTTGAGAACTGGTTCAGCGGTGGAAAGAGATCTCGGCTCGGTGTCGGGGTCCAGGCTTTCGTCGCAGCTGGACCACTTACCCGCAAACCTGTCTGTAGGCCTCGTGTGCTCGCCTGACAAAACGTTAACTCTGGAGGATGAGAGGATTGTTCGAGGTGCAAATGCAAAATTTTCATGCTGAAAAGGATGCCTCGACGAGCGTAACGGAGCCTACAGCCTGAGCCCTTCCGCCACCACTGTGGGACTCATGCGTTAGTTGTCTGCCTAGGGTCGCATCGCATCCGCTGCTGGCAGGACCCACGCCAGCCCCACCCCGCCACCCCAGCTCCTGCCCGTGGGATGGCACTGCCCTTGACCCCGGGGCCAGGGAGGGCCCACAATTGTGGGGAGAAGGGGACACCTGAGCCCTGTTCCAACGGGAAGAGCGCGCACGCGCCCATCCGCTCTGTCCCCCCATCCGGGAACGCCGCGCGTGGCATCCGCAGACCCGGGGCCGTGACCTTGGCTCGGGGCCAGGCCCTCTGCTGGCGCGAGCGCTGCACCACTGAGCTCCATCGGCCCAGCCAAATTTCCACAGAAAGATCCACGACGACGCAGAAAGGCGCGGAGGTGGAACGGCTGGAAATGAAGAAAGTTAGGGAGTTCCCAGTCTCTGAGGGATCGCCCCAGCCCTGACGCGGTGGTCCCAGGCTCGCCTCCCTTTGGGATGCGGCAGGACCACTGACCACAGAGCCTCTTCCCGGGTGGGCAGGCAGCCCCCCATGCACACAGCCCCCGGCTGCCGCCTGTGCCTGTCCGCGGACACCCACAGACTACTGCACGCAGGAATGCAGACTGGGGGAGGGGCAGAAACTGGGGGAGTCGATGGGCCCTGAACCTATGGATGAATAACTTCCTTTCCAGTGCATCAGGCTTTTAGGAAAAGAACAGCCTACCCACGTCTGCTTGAAACTTCCCTATAGCAGCCAGAAAAACACAAATGAGATTTCACAGCGAGAATCCCGAGCTATCTTTGTCCTAACTGACAAGTGTGCATCTCATCTGATGCTACAAATCAACATATCCGTCCAGAACTATTAGGGAAAAAAACAGACAGCTGTCAAGACCAAGTTCTACCAGGAAAACCAGACCTTGACTAACAGCAAGGGCAGTGTCAGGACCTCAAAGTGACGCTGATAGACTGCAGAAGTCATCAGGCATCAAGTCAGGTCGATTTCTTTCTTTCAGTGACCAGCGAGGAAGGCAATGACAGACACAGATCAAACATGTCTTGGTCCAGTCATTTTCAATTCCTGGCTAAAAGAGACTTATTTTAACAACATAACTTTAGAAACTGATACTCTGATGTGTCTTATCACTGAAACTACCACCCTTCCGCAAATGTCATCCTATGACATTAAAATCCACCTGAGAAGGCCTGGCAGAGGAACAGAAATAATCAGATCTGGGAGCCCTATATAGAATTGACAATTATTTTAAAAGCTACTCTTCTATGACTGACGCGCAGAGAGGCAGAATCCTGAATGACCGAGAGCCCAGCCGCACCCACCCTCCGTGCTGCACGGGACCCTGAGTGACAGCAGCAGGAGCGAAACCTGAGAGCTGTTCGTCTTTGGCAGTTAACAGGGAAACTGAGGTTCCTCTGAAATAAACTCAGAGAAAAAAGCACTCAAAATGCACTAGCCGTTTTCTGTGTTTTGTTTTGTTTTGTTTGGGGGGTGGGAGCATTATAAACCCAAAGTATCAATATGCTGACAATTATTAAAATGATACCCCAGAACAGCAAAAGTAATCCACCTAAAATCTGCAAATATTCCACTTATTTTCTGATGAATATCTATTTCTACTTCATTCATTAAAGGATCATACTGAGAATAGATGGTAAAGAATAAAACATAAGAAACTAAAAATACAGAGGCATCATGGAACTGAACTGCCGAGATTCAAATCCTAGCTCGACCAGGCATTAGCTGTGTGATTCTGGACAAATTACTTAACCGCTCTGGTTTATCTTTAAAAGAGAGATGATAATAAGGGACTTATGTCATAGGGCTCCTGTAACGGCTTAAATGAGGGATCAGTTGTAAAGTCCTTAGTATAGGTATAGAGCAAGTGCTATGGAAATATTTATCATGATAAATAAAAACCAGTTCATTAAGTAAAGTTTCTGAAATAAATTTAAATTAGCCTAATTTTTATTTAATTAACATAAATGTGCATATTTATATATCATTTATTTTTTAGTAGGAAACTATTTTATATTCAGCCTACACTGTTCTGTATCATTATCTTTTTGTTTCAAGAATGTCTTATCTCTATCATGAAAGAGACATTTTCTTGAAAATAAAGGCCACACCAGACTTTCATTTCATACACTCTGCTGGACTCTGCAAACTACCAGGCATGAAGTCAGTACTTGTCAAATTAAGTGGATTAATCATAACTGGGTTAATTTGATAATTTTTATGGCAGTGACCTGGAATTTAATTAAGTTTGTTAAATTCTTAATGTAAATATAGAAAACCTGACCAATTTGGTTAGATTATAATCCGTCAAGCTGTTGAAAACCTTCCTTAGGCCACACACAGATTACCATTTCTTCAGGAAAAAAAGCAAAAATATTTAAAAAAAAAAAAAAATTTCTTCCGTAGTGATTTTCTGAATCTTTTTCCAGTTTTCCAAAGTCCTAAAAATTATGGATGACCACATAAATTCTGGACACTGGTTCATTCTAGAACACCAGAAACAAACAAATCAAGCATCCAAGTTGAAAACCTATTCTTTTCATATTTCTTTCACTTCTCAGTGGAAGCCTATTTGATAAAACAAAAAATTTGCTCTTTTCTATAAATCCTAAAGGGAGACAAACAAGCACAGAATATCGAATTCTAAGAAAAAGATCACGCCCTCAAAAAAATGTATTCATACTGTATTCAAACATACTTAAGAACATTAAAAAGCTAATTTCTTTAAAATGCAAGGATTAAAAAGCATATACATTTCATGAAAGTACGGCATAGTACTTTCATTGTATAAATGAAATAATACTAACATTGTATAAATGGTTAATACATTTATACAATAACAGAAAAACAAGCTCGATGCTTTTGTAGACTCAACACATAACCTAGACAGTCCTATGGTAACAAAAGTGCTTTTACCACAGATGGGAACAAGTGGGTTGCTTCATCTACAGGCAGTTCGACCAGAATTGACTCATCTACAGTGCTTTCTGGAAACCGTTCTATCAAAAACTCTGAAACGCATGGCCATAACCCAGATTGTCGGTCCCTCAAAACAATCCTGTTTGAGAATCATATACTTTAATTTCCCCACCGGGTCACAACCTTCTCCTTCCGTCTTCCCCACTGCCTCTTCACTAGAAATTGGTCCAGATATATCAGACCTGCTCCTGACTTCTTTTCCTTCTTTAAGCAGTAACCCCACTCATCCATGATTGAGCAAATCAACTACTTTTTGAAACCAGTTCCTGCAGTAACTCCCTACGCCTCTTGCTTTATGCTACAACCACCTCCATCTCACATGCTTAGATGAATCCAGCTACTGAACGCCTGTTCTCTGCCCCCAAAACTCCAGCGATGGAGTTTGCTCGTACAAACCACAAGGCTGCTACACAAGGTGACTGTCAATGTAATTTTAATCTTAGCTGTGCGCTACCACTACTCACTTCACTTCCTATTTCTCCAGTTAGATTTCCAAAAGTTCACCACTTTTTCCTGCCCTCTATTCGATCCCTACCACTCTCATCCTCACGAGATGACATCACCGCCATCTCATCACCTCTACTAGACGTCCACACCGCCACACCTACATAAATGCATCGTTCGGAAATTTGCTTCATTTATTACGTTTTCATCTGGAATACTCTTTGCTTCGATATCCTTAGGTGATTATATACTGAAGAAATGTATCATTAAGAGATTAAGAGACAAAAGCATGGCTGATCAGTAGAAGCAGAAAAGGATTTAATAAAAGTCACCACTGATTTTCAAGAAAACAGGGAAACCAAGATAAATGGAAACTCCCTCAACTTCAGAAAATATATCAAATCCTAGAGCAAACATCACACTTAACTCCCACTTTATACCACTTCTACTGAACCTTGTATTAAAGACTGAGCTACTACAATAGGACAAGGAAAAGAAATAAAATACACGAGAGTTACAAGAGACATTATTCCCAGACAATGTGATTGGCTACGAAATCTGCAGACAGATTATCTGAGTGAGAGTTCAGCAAAGTGGCTAATATAAGATCAGTACACCGAAAAAATCAATTCAGTTCATATACACCTGGAATACACAGAACACGTCATTTTTTTAAAAGATTCCATTTACGACAGCAATAAAAAAACATATAAAGTGCCCAGTAATAAATGTAACAAAAGATACGTAAGACTTTATAAAGAGAATTATAAAACTTCAGAGATAACATTAAAGGGGACCAAAATAAATGGAGAGAAATACAATATTCATGGATAGGAAGACTCACTAATTCAAAGGTATAAACTGTTCCCAAACTGATACATCAATTCAATGTCATTCTAATTAAATGCTAACAGTGTATTTCACAGACCTCGACAAGCTGATTCTTAAAGCTATATCAAAACGCAGAGTGCCCGGGACGGTTAACGACAGGCTAAAAAGTAGCAAGGTAGAAGACTTAGTATCAAGGCTTACTATACGGCCACAGGTAAGACCATGTTACATACTAGCACAGAACTGGAACACACTTAAAAGGACCAAATAAGACTCAGTGTATATAAACTTGAAATATGTCAGAGCTGACAAAAATAACTGGGGCAAAAATGAACAATAAATCATTGTTAATATGAAAAAAAATTAACTTCCAAAAAAATTCCAAGTGAACTCAATAAGTAATTGTGAAAAGAAAAACCTAGAGACTTAAAAAAAAAAAAAAGACACAGGAAAAAAATGTTATGACCCCTGAATAAAAAGTATTTCTTAAATAAGAGTAAAAGAACCCAAACCCCAAAAATAAAAGCCTGAAAATTCTGATTTTATTTTAAAATTCTGTTCATCAAAGATATAATGTTAAAAGGCAAACCAAGCCTGAGAGAAAATATTTAGCAAACCGAGGAAAAAATATTGATATCCTTAGTATAAAATGAACTAAGGAAAACAACTCAGCGGTAAACGGACAAAGAATATAGATAGGAAATTCTCAGAAGTGTGAACCCAAATGTCCAATAAATATACAAAAATATGTTCAACCTCACTAATAGTCAGGAAATGTAAATCTCAAACTTTAGGATAACTTTGTGACCTCCCCCTCAGATTGGCAAAAAAATAAAATAAAATAAATAAGTCTGATAATAGCAACTGTTGGCAAAGACGTGGTGAGTCGGGAGCTCTCGTTCACACAGATGACAGCCGTTTGCCAGTAGCCAGAAAAGCTGGAAACGCACAAGCCCTCAGACTTAGCAATTCCGGCAGTAGGTTTCCACGGGGAGGATCGCTGGACACGTGTCCGAGGAGACGTGAACAAGAACGTTCACTGGAGCAGTGTCCCAAATAGAAAGAAGAAACCTGGAAACAATATAAACACCCAAAGACAGGAGAATGGATGAATAAACTGGCATATGTAATATTCCTAAATGGAACACAATGACAGAAATAGGTGACTTGGAGTACGTGGATCAGCCTGCAGAAATCTCAAAACAGTGCTGAAGGAATAAAGCAGTTACGGAAGAATACAAAAAGTATGACATCATCTTATTATGTTTTAAAATACGCAAAAGAATATAATATACCTCATGTATGGATGCCTGAGAAAAACACGCATGTGAGTATAAACAACAAATGTACTAACTCTTACTAACTTACTAATTATTAGAATGTCGAAAATATTAATTTCTTTGTTTTTTAGTCCAAAAGATCTTTCTCCATGTAAACAAATCCTAGTAGCCAAATCACGAATACTCTATCGTGGATGACTATATATAATGGATTCACTATTGGATTAGAGAGAGGACTTTGGTTCTAATCTGGATAGCTATTAGAATTTTGTAGCAAATCTATTAAGTTAATTCATCTGAAAACATTTTGAAAGGTATGTTATAGCATAAAAATATAAGGAGGCGATATTATTCATATTATAAAGCCAGATAAGTATGTTTCCATGTGTTATTTTACCCAGGCTATCCAACTCAAAAAAATGTTCTTTAATTTTCCTCGTCTCGATATATTTATTCAATAGGGCTAAAATGCCAGTAAAAATAATTTATCGAAACATGAAAAGCCTACCAAAGGAACATTTCTCTAAGTACTCTTAGATCATAAT
>NW_011889357.1:52739-57780 GCF_000151845.1 Pteropus vampyrus | reverse complement strand
GGCTAAAATGCCAGTAAAAATAATTTATCGAAACATGAAAAGCCTACCAAAGGAACATTTCTCTAAGTACTCTTAGATCATAATACCTTCAGTTGTTCCTTAACCTGCCGTTTATTCGACACTTGTAATTAATGATTTCTTAGCGCATCCTGACCTTCACATCACGAAAGAGGAAAACGCCGCTATGATATCCTTGAAAGGTCAGCCTTGAGATCGGAAAAGAAATGAACACATTCCTCTCAGTACCCAATGATTTAAACAACCTGCCAGACGAGAGGTACTATTAGATAATTAGGTATGTGAAGCCTGAAATTATAAAGAACTTTTCACAAAGAACTGTCTTTGTTTCCTCATTAACATTCACAATTCAAAAACAAGCAGCACAGGGAGCTGGTTGAGTGCCCGCTCCTCCCGGGCGCCAGGCCACGGCCTTCAGGAGACTCGCCTCCCTCATTCTGCACATCTACACAGCGAAGTGGGCACCACAGCATCCTTTCCCAGGTCAGGAAACCGGCGTCAAGGTCAAATAGCTAACAGAAGATGATGTAATTACTAAAAGTAGACTCGAGGCCAGAGCACGGGTCCTGCCTGGTGCCAAATCTGGTATTTGTCACCACCATTTCACGCGCCCCGATGCATAAGGGCACGGGCGTGAAAGGCAGCAGAGGGCGCACCGCCCAGCGAGCTCAGAGGAGAAGCTGAAGCAGCTGACCAGACCCCAACCCGGGTTCCTTCTCCGTGCCAGACCACAGCTGATTTAATTATTATAATTAAATTTATTTTAATAATTGAAGATTTTAATTTAGTTTTCTCTATTTTCCAAAATTTATTCAATGAGCATGTTCAACTTTTATAGAAAAAGTAAACATAGTAGAAAAATAACAAGGAAATATGTTTATATGCATGAACCTAACAGCTTGAATAATAGCTTAAAAAAGTTCAAAGAGTTTAGAGAAAGCTCAAAATATCCATTCACAGATCAGATTCCATTAACATTTGCTGATCACCTGGCCAGTGTCGGGCACTGCGTGAGGCACCTGTGCAAACGCCATCATCTTATGTGCTGAGAAGATCCCCACTTTGCCTAGGAAGAAACCGGGGTTCAGAGGAGACTCGGGGGATTCCGGTCCCCAACTCCTCCCACTATTCTCAGCTGCCTCTGTGATATCAAGGAAGTCTCAGCTAGGGACCACGCGATGTTGGAAACTAGCAGGTTCCTGGCCCTCCCTGGCAGACTCGAGGAGGAGCAAAGAAGCCCTGGCAGCCTTCTCTCCAACGGCTTTGTTCTGTGGCCCTACGCAGTCTGTCCAAGGCTTCCAGGAGGTAGGCGGGCCTGCATCCGGGGCAGGGCGGGGTCTACATCAGGGGTCAGTACTGACTTGCTCCATTCTCTGACCTCAGCGCCTGCCTACCAGGTACCTTTATACCTGGGCCAAACCCCCCACACTCCCCCACAGCAACCTCAGGGACTGAATGCTTAGCACCTTGAGGGTTGTGTCTTGGTCACATAGAGTACACAGTGGGTTCAACAACGGGCTTAGTAATAACTAACTCATTAATGATCTTGACTTTGTGCTTGATACAACTGTAATAGCCACAACCTGTTTCCTTCCATGTATCCAGCTTCCTAGCCAGCACGGCCTGTGTCCAGAATAAGAAATAGAAATGAGCGGATGCCAGGAATGATAAAATCCTATCAGTATGCTGCCAGTGACTGCACCAAGGTCAAGAAAAGAAGAAATCAAATGCATTATGCAGGGGAAATATTTGAGAATGCAGGGGAAAAAACCACATTTCCAAGCAAAAAAATTTCCTTTCAAGTGCTCCAATCAATGGCAAGTGCTCAGAGACATCAAAACAATCTCACTTCTTCAAAGTTATGAAGAAAAAAGAGAACTTAAAGGTGGAATGGCAGTTATGAGACAATGTTTGTCTCAAGAGAGAGACAATCTTCTCTTCGTTAGAATTTTTTATTAAACTACTAAAAATGCAGTGAGGGAAAAAAAGGCAACAGAGACGTAACACACACATTCTTCTTGAATTTGGTAAAAGTCCCGATGCCTATGATTTTGTTTTATAGTGTTTCATGATACATTTGTGCCCCTTTATAAGGATTTGTCAGTTTTGACAATAGTAGAAAATGTGCATCTCATTTCCACAAAGTTCTCAGAGATGCTGTAAAGTGAGAAGTGTGAGTTACATACAAATGAGATCCAAATTCATCTCTAATTTATAACAGCTTCTTCCCCCAAAGCGATACGCAGTGTCTAGAGCCGGAGGGGGTAAGCATATTGATCTGGGCAGGGCGATGAACTCCCTGGAATAATCATTTTAACTGGTTAAAATCATCATTGCGACACGTTAAAAGTCACTCGAAAACATTCAAAGTATTTTCAAAAGGCAGGGAAAAGTGATTTCCAGAGAAATTCCAATAGGTATCACCTTACCCACTAATTTTGGATTGGGGAGAATACTGAACAATACATCTGCTTTTTCTGTTTCATTGTGTTTTCGTTCTAAATAACATCAAATAATTTAACTACATATAATACCTAGAATACTATTACAGATGAGGTATATTGATGACTATTCAGTTATTCTTTTTGAAAAAGCATATTTAAGTGGAGTAAAATAACGATGTAGTAGGGGATAAATTTAAAGGAGGGAGAGAGCAAAAGACATTTCAAATACTGAGAAAAACCAGTGCAGAGGAATAGAGACGATGAAGAATATATATATACATATCTATATATATATATATCTATATATAGAGAGAGATATAGATATAGATATAGATATATATCTCTCTATATAGATATAGTTTAAGGTACAATGAGACATCTACCACAACTGAAAACACACTGGGTATAAAGGATCAGAACTCAAGCACAGATGGCAAACAACAAGAGATTATATTCAGCAGAAGAATCACTGAGTAGTGGACATGGAGCCCCAGAAGCAAAAATGTCTGTAATAGGGAGAATGCTAAGTCACAGCTCGGGTGGGGCTGCAGGTGCCGGCATATGCCTGGAGCATGGAGCCAATCCGCTTCTCACCAAGGAACTGCAAGTCCCACAAGCACAGGTGACACTTTGTTTGGCCCTTATTCGTAATCCTAAAGAACAAAGACTTTTCATAAATCATTTGTTGGCAAATGTAAGCTCATCTCGCAACAAAACTGGCCTAAACAAACATGAGGCTATTTATTCTTTATCTCATTTGTATTAATATCTATAAATTTCACTGCAAAAAAAAAAAAAGAAAAGAAAATTGGCTTTTAGTTAAGTTCTATTTAATAATTACAAGTCTGTTTCAGCTGATGGTTAAGGTGTCCGGTGACCTTTGGCTCCATAGAAAGGCACTGTCCAAAGGCTATTAATTGGCTTGTAGCTGAACGTGTGGTCTGTTATGTAAGTGAGCTCAAAGAATTTTAAATTACTAGTAAATGTATTAAACGCCATCTGAAATAATTTTTTTTTTTTTAAGGGAAGAGTGCAGGCTGTGGTGGCACAGAGCTGGGCTCCAGCCTTGGCTCTACCTTTTGGAGCCACCAGGGCTCAGACAAGTCCCCTACCCCTCTGAGCTTTGCGCCTTCATGCTGAACATTTTCCAGAAATTCCTACTCCACCGGAGTCTGCAGAGGAAATCTGAAAACATGTGACTGTGCTCATCACACACCTGTGACGTACGCAAAACCCAGTTATTCTCATTTACGGAATCGACCCGAAAAGGTGGCAAATCCTACTCAGCAGGTAACAATAACAACACAACAGAAAACTATCACCTACTTCTTCTTCTGCAAAAAAAGATCCACTACTCATTCAATATTTTAAATTGAGCTTTTCACATAAAACTGATATTTATCAACAAGAATAATATATCCTCACTTTCCTATCATCGAATCAAATCGCAAGTTGTTAAAACAGTCTTTTCATCATTTAGAGCTAGAGACAGTGTCTACAGGCTGCACTGCATAGTTTGATTGTGCTTCTCGAACAGAACACAAACTTGGCAACAAAGGCCACCCTGCAGCAAAAGAAATGTCATTTTATGGCCAACAGCTCACTTTTCTTGTTAAGACTGTTGAACAGTTTAGTCTGATAAAATCTAAGGCAGTCAAGATTCAATGCAATCCCTATCAAAACTCCCATGGTAGCCCTTGCAGAGGGAGAGAAAAAAATCCTAAACTTCATGTAGAATCTCAAGGGACCCCAAACTGCCAAAACAATCTGGAAAAAGAAGAACAAAGTTGCGGCCTTACACGACCTGATTTCAAAACATACCACAGTGCCACAGTAATGACGGTGGAGTGTTACTGGCGTAAGGACTGATGTGCAGGCCACTGCCACAGAACACGGTGCAGAAAAAACCTTGTGTATGTCGCCAAATGACTTTCAACAAGAGTGCCAAGAGTACACAGTAGAAAAAGGACAGTCCCTCTTCAACGGATGGTGCTGGGAAAACTGGCTATGCACGTCCAAAAGACCAGAGTCAGACTCTTGCCTTACACCATATATAGAGTTAACTAAAAACGGATTAAAGACCAAAACCTAAGACCTAAAATGAAAAAACTCCTAGAAGAAAAACTCGAGGAAAATCTCAGGATGTTAGATTTGGCCATGATTTCTTGGATGTGACACTAAAAGCAGGGACGACAGAAGAAAAGGTAAACTGAGCTACGCCAAACTTAAAAACTCCCGCACATCAGAGAAAACAATCAACACAGTGAAAAGACAATCCATACAATGGGATAAAATATTTGCAAATAAATCATATACCTATTAAATATCCAGACTACATAAGGAACTTCTACAGCTCAACAACATAAAAAAAGATAACCCAATTTAAAAACGGGCAAAGGACTTGAATAGACAATGCTCTCACGAAGATACACAAATGGTCAACAAGCACCTGAAAAGATGTTCCACATCACTAATCATAAGAGAAAGAAAATGAAAATCAGAAAGAGAGACCACCCGTTAGGATGGCCCCTACCAAGGAATAGGAAATAAGTGTTGGTGAAGATGCAGGGAAACTGGAA
>NW_011889357.1:42486-51384 GCF_000151845.1 Pteropus vampyrus | reverse complement strand
AAACACTGGGGGTTGCTGACCCTAGAAGTCAGAAAATCACAGCAGCTCCAACGTTGGGGTCCATGTGCCCAACGTGGTCCAGTTACACTGAACCTGGGTGCCCCGTCTAAGAGGGGTTCCAGACCCCCTCATCGTCACACGAGGGGTCTCAGGGAGCCGCGAGTGCGTTCTCACATGTGCAGCTGTGTGTTGTCGGAGGCAAGCGCAGCCACAAAGCCTGGTTAAAACAGTTCCGGAGGGACTATCTGGACAGCGGGGAGACCTCGAGACCACGCCACAGGTGGCAATCACGCCTGGACACTGGACACAGAAAGAGAGAAATACGTGTTCCTAACCCACACTACGACGTCCTGAGGGGTGCAGCCCCGTCTCTCGGCTCTCACGAGCCAGGAGGCGCCGACTTCTGAGGAGCGCTTCTCCCGGGCTGCAGACCCACGCGGCACGCAGCCCCAGGGCCCTGGAAGCGGGGACCGGGGGATGGGTGTGTGTCTGCATGGTCCTGCAGCAGCCCCCCTCACCAGGCCTCTCGGGGACCCTGCAGCAGCCCCTCTCACCAGGCCTCTCGGGGAGCCGCGCTGCTGCTTCCCGAGTGGCAAGAACTTGGGTCAACGGAAGACCGTGGGCCAGAGCTACCCGGAGCCCGGCTGCCTCCTCGCTGTGGGCCCGAGCAGCAGAAGAGGCGAGGGGCTTGTGTTTCTGGGGCAGGCGCAAGCCTTGGAGTCACGTGTCGCCCACACAAATCTGGTCACCCCAGGGAGACAGGTCCTGACAACTGCCTGGGACTCCCGCTCCCCTGACCGTGAGCATGCCGGGCCACGCACCATCACCTGCCTTCTCAACTGGACATGAGGCGATGGAGGAAGGGGAGCGCGTCCTCCGTGGAGTTACACCCCGTGCACATGCTAAGGATGCAGAGCTCTGCTGCTTGTCACCAGACCCACAGCAGGAAGACAGAGAGAGAGCCTGAGATGCCCACGTTGAACGCAAGGGGCACCAACCTAAACTGAAGGAGCTGGTACAGGGAGCCTGGGATGTGAAGCGAAGATGGGGGTGCTGCTTCAGATCTGTGGAGCATTCTCGGTCCGCTCAGGCTGCTGTCCACGCACCAGGTGGCTTATAGACAACAGACACTTACTTTGCACGGTCGTGGAGGCCGAAAGTCCGGGGCCGGCGTGTCAGGCAAGCGCCCTCTCCTGGACTGCAGACTTCTCGCTGTGTCCTCGCATGGCTACACCCGCTAGGGAGCTCTCTGGCGTCCCTTCTATGAGGGTGCTGATCCCACGCATGCGGGCCCGCCCCCACGGCCCAGTCGCCTCCCATGCCCCACCTCTCAACACCGTCAAGTAGGGTAACGTTTCAACATCTGAATTTTGAGAACCCGAACATCCAACCCATAACTGAGCAAATTTGGAAAAATATGCTGAAATCTAATCTGTTCCGCTAACTATACCTGCATAACAGTGATACTCGGGACATTTCTGTGTAAAGACTTTTTCCAATGGGACTGAGATCCTCTGACTCCACTGAAGAAACTGGCATTGCTTTCAGTGAGACTGCGGGAGGTTCCGTACACTTTAAATAAGAAGATATAAAAAACTACCATTTTAAAAAGCTACAAAGAAATTTATCACACTAGAAAATGGAAGCACTATCACATGATAAACATTAATAATGGACAAAAACAAGGGTGCACACCCGAGATCATTGCAGACGACCATTGTACCCCAAATGGCACGTCGGTAATAGCTAAAGTCACTGTTATCTAATTTTTAAATAAAAGCGGACTCTGTAAGTATTATTTTTTGGCAAAAAAACTGTATACTCTGCTGAGAACTTACAAGTCATACAACTATGCCTATTATTTAACAGAAAATAAATTATGTAAGCCTCTGAAAAATATACATTCCTGATTAAATTAAAGGTTCCTGGAAAGCAGTCCCATCGCTCGGGGAACCCCGCAGCATCCAGAGCAGGCGCAGCTGGGTCAGGACCGTCCCGTCTGGCACTTGGGAGGCAGCACAGGAGCCAATGTCCCCCCACTCCCCCGAGACCATCTGCCCAGATGAGTCATCCTCGTCACCCCCCTCCCCGAAGCCGCCCTCGCTCCTGGACACCCTGGCTTTGCGAGGGAGGCGGGGGCCCCGAGGCTCTGCACGCCCACTCCAGGCTCACGTCGACACTTGGGACAGGGGCTCCCGGAAGGGCACAGTGACACAGGTGGCCTCGTAAAGCACCAAATCATGTGGAAAGATTATGTCCTCAATCTCGATGGCTTTCCACTCAACTGCAAGCCCCCGCAGTGTTCGGGGCGCCCTCCCTTCAAGCGTCTGGCTTTCAGAGCCCTGGTCATTGAGTCGCCCGGAAATTAACGTGCGGCCCGAAGCTGCGTCTCCGGTGGTCCCGCTGCCCCGCGCCCCGGCACCCCGCGCCCCGGCGCTGGCGTTTCGGCACAGGCCGATCACCCGCGCGCCCCGTCGCTCCATCAGCCCAGGTCTAGACTGCAGCACCCGCCTTTCCCTCGGGGGTGAGGGTCCCCACGACCGGCCGCCGTGCACGGTCCTCGTCCTCACTGTCTGGAGTTCCCGCTCCTCCCGCCCTGAGCGTGCCACGCCGTCAGGTGCTCGGCGGCTCCCACCCCCACCTCTCTCCTAAAACCGCCAGCCAGAGGTCAGGACGCCCTCCCGGCTGCTGTGCGGCCTCAGCGCCGCACACCGCGCTGGCTCCCGCTGCGCATGCGCCTTCCTCCAGGGCCACCTCCTCCTGCCTTCGCGTCCTCGTCCTCTAACTCAACTCTCCTGGTCCCTTGTCATAGGTTCTGCTTCCTCCACCCAACTCTTAGCTGGGCTCTCAGATTCTGCTAACAAACGCAGCAAACAAATGCTAAGTGGGCTGTGTGTGCAGAGGGTTAAGAAGCTGGGATGATATTGCTTTGAATAAGAGAAGGATTCGAGGTGACACGGTTGTATCCAATTCTGTAATTCCTATGACAGCCAACTTGCTACGTGGTGTTGGTCCAGAAAGAACCGAGTCAGGATCCGTCCAGCAAAGAGCAGCCCCTTCCGTCCCCAGAGCAGGTGACGTGAACAGCAGCCTGGCTGACCCACTGCACCAGAGTCACCGCTTCTCACGGTGGTCTCCCAGATAAGAATATCCTGAAAGATAAAGATGAGTTGATTCGCTATAAATTTCACTGCGTCAAGTCCTTCCTGAGACATCCCCCCCCACCCCCACCAGTGGAGTCTCACCGGATTTAGAATAAAACCCACGCGCCTCGTGCTGGTCTGCAAAAGTCTGGTCCCTGCCCCACTCAAATCGTCCCGGATCCAACCTCCGAAAACAGAAAAACTAGATCTTTTGAAATTGCGGATGTCACACAACAGAAGAGCGCGCGTCAGATCAGCGACGAACGCGCACGTGAAGGAGAGTGGAAGAATGACAGAACGAGAGCAGGGTGGTGGCAGCCCCCAGGAGACGGCGCGGGCCTCGGGCGGGCTCAGGAAGGAGCCCCAGGGAGCGCCTGGCCTGCACGCACTTCGCGCGCCTTCTGCTGAATGTTCGTGTTTCCTAATCAAAAAGAAATGTCAGGCGCGTCTGCTGCGCCAGATTGTGGCGACCGCGACCTGCTCTGGGGACGGCAGGGGCTGCCCTTCGCTGCACAGGTCCTGGCTCCAGTCCTTGTGGATCGCTCACCACGGAGCAAGTCGGCTGTTACAGGAATCACAGAATCCAAATAACTATGTCACCTCGACTCCTCTCTGTTCCAAAACTGCATCACCCAGCTTCTTAACCCTCTGCACACAGACCCTGCTTCGTAGTTATCAGCGCGTTTATTAGACTTGAAATGACCTTGAACAGCCATTATGTGTGTGGACGTTACTTCCCTAGGACACTGAGGCTGGAGGCTGTCTGGGTTTCTGGTTGAGGCATACCAGAGCCAGCTGTGTGAACATGTCCCACTGTCCCCAGCTCTGCCCCATCATCTCAATCAAATCATCTGACATGCCCAGGCAGCTCTGATAGCTGCCATCTGTCTCTCAGGGGATGCCTGGATGTCAGCGAGCTCTCTGGGGTTCTACACCGAAGTTCAAATCTTGGCTCCATGCTCACTAACGAGTCTGACCTTGAGTAAAGGACTTAAACGGGAATAATCACGGGAACCCCCGTCTGGGGGGCTGTGAGGATGAGATGAGATCATACACGGCAGCACCTCCGGCAGAGGCTGAATCTGCTCAGAGGGTCAGCAATGATCATAGCTGCTATTACTGTTGTTTATGATGATTATCACCTGAGCTGACCAGAAAGACCAAGCAAAGAGAGAGGAGCTGCTCTGCAAGGTGAACGGTCAGGAAGTCTCGGCGGGACACGAAGTCTCAGAGGGACACCAAGCCAAGCTGGGGCTTAGAGACAGAGGCCCAGAGGATCAGCTGCCACAGAGCAATCAGGAGAGAAGCCAAGGTAAAAACAGGAGAAAACGTGAAACGTAGGCCAGAGCAGCTGACAAGAGGGGGAGGACAGACGAGGGCTGAGCCTGGGATTCTCCGCTGTCCTTCATCTCCTGTGCGGTGCTCACTCCTTCCGTCCTCCCCCTGGCCCCAAATGAAGCTCACTGTCCAGACCTGGGGACATAAATGCCCCTGTCCCAGGCTCACTCTCCCAACCGGCCTTCCCCACTAGGAATCTTGAACTAACCTTAAATCTCATGGATGACAAGGACATGGTTCAATATGTTAGACTGCTCATCAATAACGCACCCAGGAGTCAAAGCCTTATCACCCACGGTGTCGCAGACCTAAAATTCAGTCCGAAAGCCGGTGCCACTGTGGCGCCTTGCTCTACCCTCAGGTTCACAAGTATACACTGCCCCCTCGACTCTTACTTCCTGTTGGTCCCTCAAACAGAACTCGGCCCCAGGCCCATGGGAACCACGAGGCTCAGGCTGGCTCGGAAGGGTAATTCCATGCTGCGACACTCCTGGGTCCAGTCTCAGAGCACAGCCAGCAGCACACCGCTGAGTGGGAAGCATGCGGGCTCTGGGCACAGACAGATGAGTCACCTGTGCACGGCAGGGCTTCCCTTGACCGACCTCACCACTCCGAGTCGGCTTTCTCAGCTGCAGGACAAGAGAAACTATCCATGGGAAGTTAAACGAAATAACGCAGATAAACGGTTTTGGAGAGTACCTGGCATTCACAGGTTCCAACAAATGTCGGCCCTTCTCCCGCTTCCTCCCCTCCCCCTCTGAGGACGCTGCTCAAGGTGCCCCTGGTCTCCTGAATCTACTGAATTTCCAGGTCACAAGAATCTAACACTAGCTTGTAAATTTTTTTTCTAAACCTTCAAGTTTGGTTATTTAAAAAAATGAGAAATACTGAATAAAAGCAAAGTGCTAACCTTATCACCAGATAGTAGTTTTAGTGAATCTTTATCCAACAAGCTCTACAAGTAAGTCTATTTGAGGAGTTCGCCAAGCTTCCCATCAAGATGGCGGAGTAGGGAAATGCTGTGCTTGCCTCCTCTCGTGACCATGTCAAAATTACAACTAAACTACAAAACACCCATCACTGAGAATCATCTGAAGTCTAGCTGAACAGAAGTCCTACAACTAGGGACACACAGAAGAGCCCACCTAGAGACCGGTAGGAGGGACAGATGTGTAACAGGCTGGTCCTACACCCATGTGTGGCAGTCAAGCATCAGGAGGGGTATATCAGCTGCAAAGGTCCCCCCCCTCCCGAGGGAGCGAGGAGTCCCAGCCCCACCCTGGGCTTCCCAGCCCAGGATTCCAGTGCCAGGAAGAGAAGTCTCCGCAACTTCTGGCTGTGAAAACCAATAAAGATTGTGGCCGAGTGAGATGGAGGGCGGTTAGAGTCCCACGCATTCGTCTTAAAGGACCCATGTGCAGACTCGCCACTGACGGACTCATTTACTCTGAGCTGCAGCGCTGAGGCAGCAGCTCGAAGGATACTAGGGACACGTGGGAGGAACTGAGTTGTCTGGCTTCAGAGCAAGTGCTAAAGAGGCAACTTCCTCCCAGACAGAAGTGCTGGCAGAGGCCACAGTTCCTTTGCTGAGTCCTCCCCCATCCCAACATGCAAACACAGGTGGATACTATATCTGAGTCTCTATCAACCTGGCTGATAGGGACCAAGTCATCCCACCTGGTGATTCCCTAAGACCCTAGTCCAGCTCAACTTGCGGGCCGCCCATTGAGGCCACTTCCAGTGGCTTTTCCATACAAACGTCCTGTTCCGGCTCATACTACAGACTTTCTTAAAATCTCTCAAAGGTTTATAAACTCCAGAAAAGCAGCATCTGGCCTCAGCGTGCCCCATACCTCCTGCTGGGCAGCCCCAAGCCCAGCACCAATGGCAGCTGGCCTTGGTTCACAGCTTGTCCTCTCCCAGGCTCCTCCACACCCAGTGTAAATGGCAGCCATCTGCAGATTGCTTGGTGGCTCATACCAAGGGGCTCCAGGCAGAGCACAGGCAGCAGTTAACTTTGGCTGGCAATAGAACCCCTCTCAAGAGGCCCTAGAACCAACACACTTGGTGGCCAGCTTCAGACTACACCAGAGCATCATGCAGCCATTTCCACAAACGACACACCCAAACAGCAGACACAGCGGGCACCAGAGCCCCATTAAAGCAAGTCTTGCTCCACAGTGCCAGCCCCTGCACAGCAGCCAGTCCTCACAACCAATCGGCTTGATGCTTCGACAGCAATCGAGGCTCAACGGCAACAGAAGAGCACACATGAAGGACACAACTGGAGCACCTGGCTCAGGTGATCGGGGAGACTACACCGCTGGGCCTCACAGGACACCTACTACATTAGGTCATTCTACCAAGACCAGAAAACACAGCAGTTCTATCTAATACATAGAAACAAACACAGGGGGCACTCAAAATGGAGAGACAAAAAACATGGCCCAACTGAAAGAAAAGAACAAAGCTCCAGAAAAAGAACTAAACAAAATGGAGACAACACTCTACCAGATTCAGAGTTCAAAACGCTGGTTACAAGGATGCTCAATGACCTTAGGAGAAGAGAAGACGAACTCAGTGAGAACTTTAACGAAGAGAAAACATAAAAATGGAAATAGAAACATGAAAAAGAACCAGTCAGAAATGAAGAATGCAATATCTCAAATGAAGAATAACTGGAAGGAATCAACAGTAGATTAGATGAAGCAGAGGACTGAATCAGCGATTTAGAAGACAAGGTAGAAGAAAACACCCATTCAGAACAGCAATGAGAAAAATAAAATCCAAAAATAAGAGGATAGTTTAAGGGGCCTCTGGGACAACATCAAGCATACCAACATTCACATCACAGGGCTACCTGAAGGAGAAGAGAGACAGCAAGGAATTGAAAATCCACTTAAAAAAATAATGACAGAAAACTCCCCCAGCTTGGCAAAGGAAATAGACACACAAGCCCAGGAAGTACACGGAATCCCAAACAAGATGAACCCAAACAGGCCCACAGAACCCAAACAGAATCTCATAATTAAAATGACAAAGGTTAAAGACAAAGAGAGAATCCTAAAAGCAGCAAGAGAAAAGCAGTTAGTTCCCTACAAGGAAGCTCTCATAAGACTGTCAGCTGATTTCTTAACAGAGTCTTTGCAGGACAGAGAGGCTGGCACAAAATATTCAGTGATGAAGAGCAAAGACCTACAATCAAGATTACCCAGCAAAGCTATCATTTATAATCAAAGGGCAGATAAAGAGCTACAGGAGTATATCACCACCAAACCAGTATTACAAGAAATGTTAAAGGGTCTTCTTTAAGAAGAAGGAAAAAAAAGATAAAAAATATGGATAATAAAAGGGCAATAACTACACATCTATCAACAATTACTTTAAATGTCAATGGATTAAATGTTCCAATCAAAAGACATAGGGTGGATGAATGGATAAGAAAACAAGAACCTTACATATGCTGCCTACAAGACACTCACTTCAGATCAAAAGGCACATATGAAAATAAAGGGACAAAAAAAGATATTTTATGAAAATGGAAACAAACCAAAAAAAAAAAAATAAAATAAAGGCTGGGGTGGCAATACTTTATACCAGACAAAACAGATTTTAAAACAAAGGCTATAACAAGAGACAAAAAAGGACCCAATTATCTCACTCCTGGGTATTTATCCAAAGAAACTCAAAACACTAATTCTAAAAGACATACACATACATGTGTTCATTGCAGTATTATTTACAATAGCCAAGATACAGAGGCAACCTGGGCGTCCATCAATGGAAGAATGGATAAAAGAGGTGGTACATATATATAACAGAATATTACTCAGCCATAAAAAAAGAATGAGATCTTGCCATCTGCAACAACATGGATGGACCTAGAAGGTACTCTGCTAAGTACAGTAAGTCAGACAAAGACAAATAATATATCTTTTCACTTGTATGTGGAACCTAAAAAACAACAAAATAAACAAACTCATAGATACAGAGCACATTTTGATGGTTGACAGATGGGGAGGATGGGTGAAGGGGGAAGGGATTAAGAAGTATAAATTGGTAGTTACAAAATAGTCATGGAGATGTAAAGTACAGCATAGGGAACATAGTCAATAATATTGTAATAACTGTATGGTGCCAGGTGGTTACTAGATTTATCAGGGTGATCACTCAGTAAGTTACACAAATTTCTAATCACTATGTTGTACATCTGAAACTTATATGGTATTGAATGTCAACTATAATTGAAAATTGAAAATTTAATTTTTAAAAAGTCTACTAGAATTATTTCTAAAGATGAGTGGAAATAATGAGAAGTCCTAGCACTATTTCTATATTTCTGTGACCTATGATATGGCAGATACTCTTGAAGAATAAGAGCAAGGATTGCCCTAAAAGATATCAAACATGATACAAT
>NW_011889357.1:29756-40471 GCF_000151845.1 Pteropus vampyrus | reverse complement strand
TAAATATCTAAAGTTTAATAGTTTTGAAAAGAATTTTGAGCTCAAATGTGCTATGTCACATCGTGTCCTAATATCACAGAGCACTTCCAACGTAGACAGCTGACTTTTTTGAGTGGCTGCCAACTCAGAAGTACCTGGGCGGAAGTATCAACAGCAAGAGAACAGAGAAATACTCCCTCAGCAGCCAACGCCGGCCGTTGGGTGTGAAGTTGACGAGGAGGCGCTATTTTGAACGACAGCATAACACTTACTAAACTATCTTTTTATTTACAAAAGATCTAGTTATTCTATCTGCAAAAGCACTAGTAATCTCAGTAAATATCAAGATATTTTTCCTTCTCCATAATTTAATATCTGACACACATCTGTTTCCAGTATTACTTTGTTTTAGGTTCACAGTTTTCTTCAAACACTGACTATTCTTGAATCTACTACTATGCTTTCATACAAACTTAAAGACAAACTTCGTCAGACACAGCAGTAAAATGAAAATGAAGGATTCCTTACCAACTGTATCAAATAAAGTGTCAATATTTTCACTGCGATCTCAAGCAAAAAGTTGACTCTTGCAGGGTTAAAGATTTTTACTTAAAAAAAAAAATAAAGAAAAAAAAACCCACGTAGTTCCCAAGGAAAAGAAAGGACTAACAGTTTGATCACAAATTCAGGAAAAGCAACAGAATTAATAAAGTTCACCTGTTACTGTAACAACACCTGTGATACTAAAATGTTTTTTTAAGCTGCAAGACTTCCAAATCTCAAAACAAAGGGTTTGGTTATTTCAACCAGCACTCAGTGCAACTATGTGACTATAGCCAAAATAAATCATCTTTTGGCCATTTCTGTGATATTCGTAAGAAGATAACCATAAATGTTTATATATGATAGTGTATTTTAAAGTAGGAACCACTGTCCATTATAACTAGGCAGAATTATCTAAGAAAACTTTACAGTGTGAATGTGAGTGAAATAACATTTGCCATTTGTCTGAGTTAACAAGAAATTATTATAATTTTAAAATAACTTCGCAACCTAGCATATCGATGACGTGCCCAGCGCCGACAGCGCGAAGGTTGCAGAGAACAGAAGCAGAGCTGCCGGGGGTTCCCCACACCACAGCGCCGACGCCGGGCAGAGGCCGGACCCCCAGCCTCCGCCTGTGACCCCGCGAGCAGCAGGGGCAGCCCCGGCTGGGGCCGAGCCAGCGGCAGGGCGCTCCGCTCCGTCTCAGAGTCGGTTTCGGCTTCAAAGCCGTTCAGCACGGCTCGGGGGGCTGGTTACGGAACCCACGAGGACTCCAGAGTCCGCAGACGCCCGCGTCCTTGGCGGCCCTGCGCATGCGCGGAGGTGGAACCCGTGGATAACGAGGGCTGGACGCTCTCGTCCAATATGCCACAGGCATTAAGAATGGCATTTTACGTTCCAAAAGAATTCACATCAGTGGTTCCGTTACCGGCACTAAAACCAGCATAGCATAGCTGATTTTCAAATATATTACAGATACACGTAGAGGCGAGCCTGGATATGTAAGTATGTGGGTATGTAGAGACACATCCTGAAAGAAAAAATCACACATGGGGTATAGGCATGACCACAAAGTAACACAAGATGTTCTAAAGGCCAATAATAATAATAACAACAACAACAACAACAATAGCAACAACAAACCTGGAAACACTTCCAGAAGACTGGCATCTGTAACAGTAGGTTCCAGAGAAACCGTTTTTGCCATTTTAAGACCTACCATAAGAAATTATTTCTAAAAAAACATAAAAGAATTCGAGAACAGCACATAATTAAGGTGTGCTCAGGGGACAATATCCCGATTGAATGTGATGGGTAGAGATTATATGGTACATAATTTATGTATAAAATGTAATGCAAATAAGACATAGCATTTTTAAAATAAACGGAAAAATATGAGGCTTCAGATTATGATTATTATAAAATTTGCATGTTCAACCACTATGCATAAGCGCATGATTCACTTGGAAGTTATACATTATTAAAAAGACTCAAGGCTGTGCAATCAGAAGAGTTGACTCATGATAATACACTTAAAATCTGAAGAAAAATATTTGTTAAGAAATGTTGCAAACAGAGAACCTTCATTAACATAGTGTTTTTTTAACCTTCAGTGATCAACTTCCACAAATCTGTGACTCGTTTCTTTTAAACGTGGAGCCTATGGCCTCAACCACCTCCCCTCACAAGTAATTGAAACACTTTACAAACACTACTTAATCCCAGTCCTGAGTCACTGCTGTACTTCTAACAGGAGAGACCAAAAGAGCCCCATTATGAAATCACCCCTAAATATTTACTACAAATTAAACGTACCCCACTCACTGCTGACTGCTATTTGAAAAAGCAGTAGGTATATTAGAAAGAACGAGAGATTGGTAAATTTCAGATTAAGTCTAAGGGAAAAATAAAGACCCAAACAGGTAATTGCAACTCCTTCTACCTAGTGCTATACGGCAGGAAGCAGGACAGAACAGGGGAGGGCGGGACCTCAGGTAGAGGGGTGCCCTCAGGAGGCTGAGGTCAGGGGTGGGGGCAGCAGGCGGGGCCTGGGGGAGGGAGGTTCACAAGCTCAAGAGGTGAACATCAAGAGAGAGCGGGAGCATCTGAAACCAAAGCTGGTGGGAAGGGAGCCTAGTTTAGGAGGAAGTGACCAGGTGATTGATGTCTTAGAGCTGGGAGAGAAACCAGATGACAGAAAGAACTGCAAACGGGCTCGGCCTAAACAAGAACGTCCTGCTTGTCCACAACTGGTTACTGCTGCCACCAATCTGAGGACAGATTGAAACTCACAGTACCTGAGGAAAACTGTTCAGCACACAGATTTATTATAAATACTCCACTCTACCTTCATTAAACACCTTGTTGAAATATTAAACTAGATTGAAGTGAAATGAAACATTTTTAATGTTGAATGCTCTACCACAATCAAGTATCCTTGGAACTATCTCTTTTACTTAGACAAAATGAACTATGCTAACCTTTTAACACATCTGACCACTTTCCTAACGCTGCCTTGCACTCAGGGGTCACGCGTGAAACTGCCAGCGCACGGACAGAGACGGTATTTACAGTGTGCGGCCACATGAGTCCCAGCCCAGCCATGTGGCAAAACTGAGATGCAGAGGAAGAGACCGGGCACTCCGAAGGTGAAAGACAGTCACTCGACAGTCACTCCTGCCCCTCTTCCCAGCTCCTGGTCAGCAGTGTCCTCAGATGAGTAACCTCAACAACAGTACCAGCTGCGACCATGGGTGCCGACAGCAGGCGGGTACTGTCCTGGCGATGTCCCCTCTCTCTTGGCGTTCTGGTATTGTCCTTGTTTAACAGTGAGGAAGTGATGGTTTGGAGAGAGTAAACAATTTGCCCAAGGAGCACAGCTAAGAAGCAACAGAGCTGAGCCTCAGACCGATTGTCCTCAGTCCCAAAGCCCAGTAGAAGAGGTAGGCCAAGCAGCGAGACACACACAAAATTTATGCTGACTCTTGTTTATCGTCAGAACCACGTCTAACCCCATCTGGATGCACAGAGACGCTAAGCGAAAGAGCCATGAGCTGGGTCCAAAGCATCTATAGTGAGGCACCTGGCTTCGAGCTCACCTTTCTGAACTTTTTTTCCTCGTCTGAGAAGGCAGGTCAGTAAGACCTTAGCGGGGTGATCATAACCTTAGCAGAATTTCCAGGAAGATTCAACGGGCCCTGTGCAAAACCAGCCGACAGCTCACGGGAGGCGGCTTCAGGCACTGCTGTCCTGAGTCCTGGACCTAGCTCAGATGCAGGCCTGCCGGTCACTCGGCTTCAGGCGCTGCTGTCCTGAGTCCTGGACCCTTAGCTCAGATGCAGGCCTGCCGGTCACTCGGCACAATGCCAGTGACCTCCCAGAAAGGGGAAAGTCCGGGCCCTTTGGGGCCCCACAGTCCCATGCAGACCGAGATGATGCTGGCAGTCCCTCCTGCTCCGACGTCCTACCCACGTGAGGAAAGGATAAACCCACAGAGCTGGTTCACCCGGAAGCATCCCAGGGCAGAAGAAAATTTGATGAATTTCTGAAAATACTTTCTTGCTTTTGGCATCTCTTTTTAGCCCTCTTAATAAAAGCATTCTATTGTCACTGGCTTTGTGAGGATGTTCGACTCACCTGGCTTTCCTCTTTCGAAAAGATCAAAGTAGGTATTTCAGGTGACAGGCAACAGCTTTTAAATTACCATCTCTTTTGTTTACTCTGCGCACTGGCCTGTGAACTAGGTGACATTAATTTTCTAGATCTCACCTCTGACCTCTTAAATAATGCTTCTCAGAGAGGGTGATTGATACCTGTGCACTGTTTCCTTGGTGGAGACTCGGTTGGTGGCAGGAAGCTGTCGGTGTGGCCCACACCTGGGGGGGAGGGGCTAATGAGCTTCACCTCCCACAGCAACCAAAAGCCAAGGTCTAGTGAAAGAGCCTACTGATTAAATTCTTCTTTTATGAGCAAACATTCGGAACTTAGTTAAAGAGGAATAAGATCTCCTTAACAGAAAGAATTAAGCAGTGATCTAATTACGCCCAGAGCACCGGTGATGATGGAGACCGTTGAGCCAGCCCCCGCCAGTCCCGTGCTCCCTCTTCTCAAAGGCGCACAAGCGCACACACGTATCAAGCACAGCCCTGCCCACCTGCTACGCAGCGGACTCTGATGTCTAGGCCAATAGAGCCTGGCCCCGGGGACCCTGAGCCCACAAGAATGGGAGCGCTTTGCACCCGCCCCCGGAGCAGAGCGCAGAGACCACAGCAAGCGCATTGTTATTCCGGCTAAGGAAGCCTTGCGTCTGCACAGAGCTCTGTGTTCTTCGCCCTGTTTGAGAAGCCGAAGCACACATCACTCACCGGGAGACGTAAAACTCTGGGCCAAAGAGGCAGATGCAGGTGAATCTAACGCGGCCTTGACCTATACCGCTGCACTGCACGGAGAAGCTCAATGGCAGCGGGCTTTGAACAGTAAGTTCCAGAAAGGGCTCAGAGATTTCTGCTTGTCCCTCAAAAATATTTGCTATTTTAACATGTAAGTGGCTAGTAACCAAAATAGTAACAAGCCAGTTACCTAAGACGCTGAGCTGTGACGGTCGCTATGCATAGTAAGGAATTGAGTATAAGGAAGTGAGAATGAGTCTGAGGCATCCTGACCCGGTTGTTTATATCAACTCTCTATTGTCTCTGGAGGTGGCCATCGATAGGACAGGCTTGGAGAGCTGGAAATGAGTGGCCAGAGGGCTTAAAAAAAAAGAAAGTCCTCCACCTCCAAAAACTGCCATCTGTCCACTTCATGCCAAAGTTCGTATTGTAAATGTCATTTTAAAGCAGAATAGTTTAAGACCTATTCTCAGAGAATTCCACCCATTTGGTCTCACTCTCCTCTTTACCATAACCAACATCCCTTTGGGAACATCCAAGAAATCCTAAAACAACTTAGAACACAGATTAAAAAAACTACTGTCGTTCATACGCACCCTCCTCCATCCGCTCCCGCACCCACACCTGTACCTAGACCCACGCCTGTACCTCCTCCTGAATCTACACCTACACCCACGCCTGTACCTCCTCCTGCATCTACACCTGCACCCACACCTGTACCTAGACCCACGCCTGTACCTCCTCCTGCATCTACACCTACATGTGCACATATACCACACACTACATACACCTTCACCTACAACCAGTCTGTTTCCCAGAACCACTTTTTAATTTCACGCGATATTTTCATCCGGCTCCACTTCTTAGTAGCTCGTCTGCCCACGGGCCATAGTTACCTTCTCAGTGCTCTTTTTCAAAGATTTCCTGTACCTGTAGAATCCTAACCTGCTTTGTTTCCTAATTTCCTTCTTGCATCCTTACAAATCACCCTAAGAAATGTTTATTGTAAAGATTTTAAAAAACACAGGATTGTTAACAGGGCGAAATGAAATGAAACATGTTTTAATTAACTACAACATTGTTTCTATTTAGTCACATTTTATAATTAGTCTTCTCATGGCCACTGGCGTCCCCCAGGCCACTTGGCTGAGACCGTGGAGTTACTGCTCTCAGCGTCAGGACTGTCCAAGTCTCATTTGAACCCTGACTCCAATTGCTCGGCTTTACACACCAGACACACCCCTGCCACAATGCCTACCCCCTCACCCGTCAGGCTTCCCCCTGCCCGAAAGCCTGCGCTTGCTGCTTCTCTGGGGAAGACTCTTCCCTCAGATCATTCCGGGGCAGGCTCCCCTTCATCGTCTGTAACTCAACCCAAATGGCACATCTATAAAATAGTATTTGGATCAGCCTGCCTGAAATACCCTCCCCCTGACCCCAAACTCCACGTGGATTTCGTTCCCTGTTCTGGTGTTGTTGTTTTTCTTCTTCAAAACAATACCCCGTTCTGCAATTCTCTTCCTGGTTATTTATTTTTTATTGTCAGAATCCCTCCATCTTCCAGGGGAAGCTCAGGAGAGAACATTTGTTTATTTTGTTCATCATAGAATCCCCAGCATTATTCTGGGGAATTGTGACTTCACACAATAAACACTCAACAAACAAATAAAGGGGAAAAAGATGTCCAAACTATAGTTCAATCAATATTAAACAGATAGTTTTAGAGGAATTTTTAGACATGAAGTTTTACATCGTGTCTAACATTTCATAAACAGTACTTTAAGTGTCACTCATTCTTAAAACTGTCACTAAACAGCACATAGTCCTTACTATATGGGAATTATCTGTATGACAAAAACCTATGTAAGTACAAATGGTACAATTATTTCTAGGGCTCCCAGCACATCTATTTACTTTATCACTTTTTGCTTAAAATATTTCAACCATGCTACGCATTTAGAAATGTGAAAGTCAAATTCCAGTCACATTTATTTTTAAAACCTGGTAAGCAGTTAGAAGCATCTGGTAAAAAACCAATCACATTTGTGCCATAAATCAAGACAAAAGCAAAATGATCTTTCGGTGTTTGCCGGGAAAGTAAATTAGAATCTGATTAGATGATATTTAGAAAGTGATGAATGCAGGTTCACACAAACTCCAGTTTATTAATGATTGAATATTTTGTGCAATCACAGATATTTCATTTTCTTACTATCAAAGAAAAAAGAAACCACCGTGGCATATCAACGGTACTCAAAGTTTCCTATTATTATGAGAGACCCAAAGGTGAAAAACAAGTGTGACAGAATAAAAAATCTCAAATGAAACATGTTCTTCTTGGTTGACTACAAAGAATAAAACAAAAACAGAAAAACCAATAACCAAATTGTCTCCAACATCATGGACCACATGGAAGAAAAAGAAATATTCCTGGTACATTTAAATCAATGCCTTAAAACAGCAAAAGGCAAAGTTGCTTCTGACCTTCATATTAAATCTACAGCCACTGACGAGCACCTGACACCTGAAAGCAGGCACCTCTCATGGCTGCTGCTCTTTGCACTGGCATGCAAAATTAGCAAAAACAGGTCAACGAAATCTAAAAAATTTTAAATTACCTCGCCCTTAAAATTGTCCCCAAAACTATAATTTAAGTATTAGACAGTACATACTGTTTCGCTTCCATCCGCAGAGGGCACTGACGGTCCCTCAGAGATGACGCAGAACAGGAGGCCCGGTCGGAAGCCTATCAGTTTGATAACCAGTCTCTTAAATATCAGACTCTACCTCTAACAGGCGGGGGTACGAGAAGACAGACAGCACCAATCGAAGTTTGTAACCCTGAACTCCAACCCAAAGGAAAAATATCACATCAAAAATGTTGATATGAAGTTCCTCAGCCAGTCTCTCTCTTCATACACAGATCAACCCCATTTTTCTTAAACCCTGCCCCTTACGAAACTCTGACCAAGTAATGCCCAGGAATTCTGGGGGGCCGTTCGGGGACAGAGTGGGGCTGACGTTCGCTTTCTGCTCGGCGCTGGCCAGGCCTACGGATCCCACGCAGGAGCCGCACAGAGCGCTGACAGGTGAACAGAGGCGCTGGGCGGCCTTTCCTACGACCCCCTGTGGCTCTGCCCTGACCACCACCCTCCCCGCGCCCCCCGCCGGCATCGCCACTATCCTGAGACCAGAATCCCAACGAATCAGTCTCCCTGTGGCTGGTGAGGGACCAGGAAATGAACTGTTGCTGTTTGGGTTTTTGTGTTAAGAGAAAGTCAGCCTAGACCTATGGGTTCCTTACCTTCTGGGTTCCTTCTCTGTGATGCAAAGTGACATCACAGAACTACACCGATTCCTGAATTTAGAGAAAGCTACTGACAGTCGCACCACTTACTCTGCCTTAGGCAAAAATGATGACGCTGTCACACTCAAGTGGAAAAGCGATCGCACACGGAAGGGCGTCCTTACCATCACGGCAGAGGGATGACACAGCAAGCTCCCGGCCTGCCCCGGAGCACACCGCCCAACAGTCTCTGTTCCCTGGGGAAAGCTGGGCCGCCCCGTCCGATGCGAGGACCATGACTCCAAGCGCCTGTAGAATTTTTATTGGTAGACAGGAAATGCTGAGTGTTCACATCTCAGTCTGGTGCCTACACATTTGATTGGAACAATCACGCTTCTCTCCAGACTGAGAATCAACCCCAGGAAACATCCAAAAGGATAAACTCCTAAAGCTGCCAGCAAGGACTCACCAAAAACAACCCCGCAGACACCTGCAGGCTGCTCATCAAATATTCAATAAAGCCCAGCTCTGCAAATCAAGTGAGAAAGCTCTGGTTACAGCTCTTTTGGACAATCTGACAAGTGTTAATGGCCGATTCACAGTAAAGAGGTTGGTTTTGTTTCTTAGCTTATTTGCTGTTTCATTATTTTTCCGTATATTTTTGTTCAAACACAAACAAAAACATCTAGCTTCATCTTGTGCAATTTAATGCCGAGCA
Organism: Pteropus vampyrus; assembly: GCF_000151845.1. Lineage (NCBI taxonomy): Eukaryota > Metazoa > Chordata > Mammalia > Chiroptera > Pteropodidae > Pteropus > Pteropus vampyrus. The sequence goes on along the minus strand of NW_011889357.1, from coordinate 31,554 downwards.
CGTTCTCTGGTGGCTACTGATTTTCTTGTTAAGCCTTACTGTTCAGAGGTTGAACCTGAAAGCCCAGACCTTAGGAAGCTGGCCCTGTGTTTCCATATTCCCGTCTCTGATGCCACATGCGAGGCAGCAAACGCTCTGAGCTCAAGGGGACCCACCGCACTACAGCACAGTGTGTAACAAGAATCACAAATACTCTATCATCCCCAACAGCAAGAAAGTCAGGTGTTCCAGAGAGTTGTTTTCTTAAACACTTGTTACCTGACTCAATGATGTCACATGCCTAAAGAATAAAATATATGCCAGTTTTTACCTGGTTTTCAACCGTTAACTCTGATATTCATGCATTTCAAAATACATGGCTAATTTTGCTTTAGAATTACACATTAAAAAATTTTCCAAATAATTTTAAAATCGGGGCTCTAGCCCTGAGAGGCTTCGGTCTAAATTTCATTGCAAACAGTAGCAGATCACAAAATTCAAAAGAACCATCCATGTGTACAAATGGTTCACACGCATCAGAACACGTTCTGTTAGCTCATCCTTCAGCCTCCAAAACGTTCATGCGGAAAGTATCTGCTTTGTTGCTGCTGTTGTCGAATATTATTTTCAAAAACTGCTCACGAATAATATCAGAGAAGCAGGTGGAAGCTGGCAAAATGCCCAGGCGTTCTGGGTCAGACAGAAGGAATCCGTCCCCACGAAGCTGAGCCCCTGGGCCAAGTTCTAATGGGACCAGCCCCGTAGAAACACACTGATGAGCAGCCAGGGGGTGCCGAGGACACCCACGTACTGAGGGGGGTGGGGCACTGGTCGTCCTCACAGTTTTTCATTGTGAAAAGTTAATAAGTGAACGAACATTTACAATATATTAAACAACACTACATAGTTTGGGGACAGCCAGCTCACAATGTGCCCCAGCTAAAAAGAGCTCACAGCCAGTTCCTGACAACCTCAGAAGCTTGTAATTCATAAATCCGTTTCTACAGTGCTTTGGATGAAGCAAGTCCAGCTTAAGAATCTGAATCCATGTTAAGAATTTTTTCCTCTATTAGGTCAGCAGTAATTTGCACATGAATTCCTATTAATAATACTAAAGGTTTTCTCCTGAAAATAAGTTTCATTTCTATAATGTTACTGATTTCAAGCATCCACCAGTTCACCTCGCTGTTCTGCCTTCCCCAGCACCACACATCTCAGGAATGAAAAACAAAAGGAATAAACAGAACAGAAATCACTAAACGTTGCAAATAATTACCTGAAATTTATAAATACATCAAACAGACGCATGGAGTATGGACATGGGCTCAACAGAGCCCCACTACATCTGGAAAATGAAAGGATGGAGATAGTTCTTTGAGAGTTTGCACGGAAAGCAGCAGAAACACAGTTGTAAACGAAGCTATGAAAATCAGAACTGGGGCCTGAACTAGAACTGTATTTGCAAACATGACTGAAGAAATCCTGTCTGTGAAAAGGCCAGGAGTCTGGGGTCTTTGATCCCCAGCTCTCCAGGAACCCGCTAGCTCAACTGTCAAGAAGCCCACGTAAGCTATCTGGCGACCCGCGGTCACAGCCCCTGCTGCCGCCTCTTGCACAGCTCCCATGATTCTCTGACCGTTTTCCTGTTCTTTTATTTATTTGTTGCCTGTCTCTGCTGCATCACCCTCCTTCCTGCTCAGCACACCCCAGACTGTGTCTCGTTGACACTGTAACTGAAGAGTCTAGAATCATTGTTGGATGGAGAAACAAACACACGCTGCCCAGATCTACAGCTGGACCACTATGAAAACCCAGCCCG
>NW_011889357.1:27792-29706 GCF_000151845.1 Pteropus vampyrus | reverse complement strand
TAAAATATATGCCAGTTTTTACCTGGTTTTCAACCGTTAACTCTGATATTCATGCATTTCAAAATACATGGCTAATTTTGCTTTAGAATTACACATTAAAAAATTTTCCAAATAATTTTAAAATCGGGGCTCTAGCCCTGAGAGGCTTCGGTCTAAATTTCATTGCAAACAGTAGCAGATCACAAAATTCAAAAGAACCATCCATGTGTACAAATGGTTCACACGCATCAGAACACGTTCTGTTAGCTCATCCTTCAGCCTCCAAAACGTTCATGCGGAAAGTATCTGCTTTGTTGCTGCTGTTGTCGAATATTATTTTCAAAAACTGCTCACGAATAATATCAGAGAAGCAGGTGGAAGCTGGCAAAATGCCCAGGCGTTCTGGGTCAGACAGAAGGAATCCGTCCCCACGAAGCTGAGCCCCTGGGCCAAGTTCTAATGGGACCAGCCCCGTAGAAACACACTGATGAGCAGCCAGGGGGTGCCGAGGACACCCACGTACTGAGGGGGGTGGGGCACTGGTCGTCCTCACAGTTTTTCATTGTGAAAAGTTAATAAGTGAACGAACATTTACAATATATTAAACAACACTACATAGTTTGGGGACAGCCAGCTCACAATGTGCCCCAGCTAAAAAGAGCTCACAGCCAGTTCCTGACAACCTCAGAAGCTTGTAATTCATAAATCCGTTTCTACAGTGCTTTGGATGAAGCAAGTCCAGCTTAAGAATCTGAATCCATGTTAAGAATTTTTTCCTCTATTAGGTCAGCAGTAATTTGCACATGAATTCCTATTAATAATACTAAAGGTTTTCTCCTGAAAATAAGTTTCATTTCTATAATGTTACTGATTTCAAGCATCCACCAGTTCACCTCGCTGTTCTGCCTTCCCCAGCACCACACATCTCAGGAATGAAAAACAAAAGGAATAAACAGAACAGAAATCACTAAACGTTGCAAATAATTACCTGAAATTTATAAATACATCAAACAGACGCATGGAGTATGGACATGGGCTCAACAGAGCCCCACTACATCTGGAAAATGAAAGGATGGAGATAGTTCTTTGAGAGTTTGCACGGAAAGCAGCAGAAACACAGTTGTAAACGAAGCTATGAAAATCAGAACTGGGGCCTGAACTAGAACTGTATTTGCAAACATGACTGAAGAAATCCTGTCTGTGAAAAGGCCAGGAGTCTGGGGTCTTTGATCCCCAGCTCTCCAGGAACCCGCTAGCTCAACTGTCAAGAAGCCCACGTAAGCTATCTGGCGACCCGCGGTCACAGCCCCTGCTGCCGCCTCTTGCACAGCTCCCATGATTCTCTGACCGTTTTCCTGTTCTTTTATTTATTTGTTGCCTGTCTCTGCTGCATCACCCTCCTTCCTGCTCAGCACACCCCAGACTGTGTCTCGTTGACACTGTAACTGAAGAGTCTAGAATCATTGTTGGATGGAGAAACAAACACACGCTGCCCAGATCTACAGCTGGACCACTATGAAAACCCAGCCCGGCCGCGGGAGCACATCTCAGGAACGGTTAAGTGGGCGCTCTCACGTCCCTCTGCGAGCCCGCCGAACCTGAGGCAGGCGTCTGACTTCAGGACACCGTGACGAGACAGTTCCGATCCTGCAAGAGGCAGAGGTCAACTCCACCCTACCCCACCCCCCCCACCCCCATCCCGAGTCAGCGACCTGGGCGGGCAGCCCCTGGCTGAGACGCCGCTATCCCGTAGCTCCCGCCTCTGAGTCACGCACCTTAGGTAGATTCAAACGGTTGTGTTGGGCCCAGCGTGCAGCGTGTGTCAAACTCGAGAACTCGCACACGCGAACCGAACCTCGTGGGAAGCTCGAGAACTCGCGCACGCGAACCGAATCTGGCGGGAAGCTCGAGAACTCGCGCACGCGAACCGAATCT
>NW_011889357.1:26880-27742 GCF_000151845.1 Pteropus vampyrus | reverse complement strand
GTTGCCTGTCTCTGCTGCATCACCCTCCTTCCTGCTCAGCACACCCCAGACTGTGTCTCGTTGACACTGTAACTGAAGAGTCTAGAATCATTGTTCGATGGAGAAACAAACACACGCTGCCCAGATCTACAGCTGGACCACTATGAAAACCCAGCCCGGCTGCGGGAGCACATCTCAGGGACGGTTAAGTGGGCGCTTTCACGCCCCTCTGCGAGCCCGCCGAACCTGAGGCAGGCGTCTGACTCCAGGACACCGTGACGAGACAGTTCCAATCCTGCAAGAGGCAGAGGTCAACTCCACCCTACCCCACCCCACCCCACCCCCATCCCGAGTCACTGACCTGGGCGGGCAGCCCCTGGCTGAGACGCCGCTATCCCGTAGCTCCCGCCTCTTGAGTCACGCACCTAGGTGGATTCAAACGGTTGTCTTGGGCCCAGCGTGCAGCGTGTGTCAAACTCGAGAACTCGCACATGCGAACCGAATCTCGAGGTAAATTCGAGACTCGCGCACGCGAACCGAATCTCGCGGGAAGCTCGAGAACTCGCGCACGCGAACCGAATCTCGAGGTAAACTCGAGAACTCGCGCACGCGAACCGAATCTCGCGGGAAGCTCGAGAACTCGCGCACGCGAACCGAATCTCGCGGGAAGCTTGAGAACTCGCGCACGCGAACGGAATCTCGCGGGAAGCTCACACGCCGGGTGCTACAGAGCAGCATGGATTCCAGCTCCCTAGTTTCCCAAAGGAAAGCCCGACCGCCGAGCACCGTGGGCGCCGCGCAGAGTGAGCTTCCGTGCGCAAACAGCACTTCGTAAAAGGCTCTGAGGATTAACAAAGCATCTTCCACTCCCTCGGAAGACGCC
>NW_011889357.1:26180-26830 GCF_000151845.1 Pteropus vampyrus | reverse complement strand
GCGGGAAGCTCGAGAACTCGCGCACGCGAACCGAATCTCGCGGGAAGCTCACACGCCGGGCGCTACAGAGCAGCATGGATTCCAGCTCCCTAGTTTCCCAAAGGAAAGCCCGACCGCCGAGCACCATGGGCGCCGCGCAGAGTGAGCTTCCGTGCGCAAACAGCACTTCGTAAAAGGCTCTGAGGATTAACAAAGCATCTTCCACTCCCTCGGAAGACGCCCTCCGGTCACCGCTGCTATGGGACGCGGGAGAGGCAGGCGCAGCCACACTGTCCCCTTTGTCATTGGAGGGCGCACGGTGTGCTGCGGGGTCGGCAAATGACTTAGCAGAGGGGCCCCCACTGCTCCCCCAACAAGACATCCCTATCAGATCTTGGACTCTTTCTCCGAAGCCCTCACCAGAAGAATGTTCCGGAAGGTGCTGTGGCGTTGCCAAACTAGTTAAGAGCCAGGTCCTCAGAGAAGGCCTGCGAGACTTCGGCTCCTGCAAAACACTCCATCTCCCTCACCCCCGCAAACTCACAGCTCCACTGCCACTGAGTGAGGCTTTCAGGACTAATCTCATTAAGTTCCTTGTTTTTCTAATAGAAAGTTTCTAGCACTCGGAGAGACTGTAATCACCGCCACCTACCCGCCACCCAACTTAATCA
>NW_011889357.1:25671-26130 GCF_000151845.1 Pteropus vampyrus | reverse complement strand
TGAGCTTCCGTGCGCAAACAGCACTTCGTAAAAGGCTCTGAGGATTAACAAAGCATCTTCCACTCCCTCGGAAGACGCCCTCCGGTCACCGCTGCCATGGGACGCGGGAGAGGCAGGCGCAGCCACACTGTCCCCTTTGTCATTGGAGGGCGCACGGTGTGCTGCGGGGTCGGCAAATGATTTAGAAGAGGGGCCCCCACTGCTCCCCCGACACGACATCCCTATCAGATCTTCGACTCTTTCTCCGAAGCCCTCACCAGAAGAATGTTCCGGAAGGTGCTATGGCGTTGCCAAATTAGTTAAGAGCCAGGTCCTCGGAGAAGGCCTGCGAGACTTCGGCTCCTGCAAAACACTCCATCTCCCCCACCCCCGCAAACTCACAGCTCCACTGCCACTGAGTGAGGCTTTCAGGACTAATCTCATTAAGTTCCTTGTTTTTCTAATAGAAAGTTTCTAGCA
>NW_011889357.1:23162-25621 GCF_000151845.1 Pteropus vampyrus | reverse complement strand
CAGATCCCGTTCGCAGCAGCCTTCAGAAGGAGCGAGACTGCCTGGTGGCGTCCCCCGTGCCCCAGGCCTCCACCCCCATCGGGATACGTGCTGGCCTCTCACCGAGACTTTTCTGACCACTCTTTGGAGTTTATTCTATTTTTTTCAGCTTTATCGAGGTGTAATTGACAAGTAACACGGTAAGGTAGTTAAAGTGGAGACACCCCGAGGGTCTGATATGGTGCACGCAGCAGAAGCTTCCCCTCCCCCCACACCCCACCCGCTGACCTAACTGACACATCTGATCACTCGTTAAGACTGTGTCCCCTTCCCTGAGTGGCTGCTCCTCTGGCACTGACCGCCACCTGACACGCCAACGATGTCTGTCTGAGTCTTCCTGCTGGAAATAAGCTCCACCAGGCAAGGTTGTGACTCCAGCATGGAGAACCAAGCTGTCCAGTGGAACGCCCTGTGATGATGGAATGTTCCGTGTCCCTGCTGACCTGTTGGAAGCCACGGGCCACATGTGGCTCCTGAGCACCTAACTGATGTGAGTGCTGAAGAACTGATCTTAAATTTCTATTTAGTTCTAATTCGTTCACATGGAGCTCATGGCCACCACAGAGAGCACAGAAGAACAAATCCCAGCACATAATAGATGCCCGATGAATATCTGTCACATGAACAAACCTATTCGCCATCGTTATTAGTGGGAAGAATGTGGGTTTTGGAACCAAAAGATCTTTATTTGAAACCTGGTCTCACAGAATCACCAGCACCTGGCGTCTAGTACTTTACATCACAAAAAGAATCTTACTAACAAATATATTTACATGTGTCTATGAGTGACTGAAGGAATCCAAGATGCCATTCCTCTAGCATGCCAAGAGATACCTGAAAAGATATGTGGGAAAGATAGCTAAGAAATTGTGTGTTTTTGCTTCAAATTCAAGTAGACAGCATTCCTGGACTGAAGAGTTATTATTAAAACTATTGATCAATAAACTGAAAAATACAACTCCCAATTGATATAATTATAAAGCACTTCTTTTCATTATATTTATCTTCATTAGCAACTCTGAACACAGTGTTGGTTTTTTTTTTCAAAAATTGTGTTAACAGTGAAGACAGATGTGTCTTACACAGTGTGAAAGCTACAAAAATCCAAAAAGTAATTAAAATCATTTGGGATTGTCATGAAACAATCGAGTGCTTCAAATTTACCTTGTTTGTAACAAGGAGTCAAGCACTGATCAACTATACATTACACCCACAACTTCATTTGGTTGCACGTGATTTTCAGATGCTTAAATGATTCTTGTTATCCATAATGTTTGCACGCATAGTCTACAGTTCACACAAATGACCCCTAATCTCAGCATCTCCTGATACAGCACTCCATTTAATCCATAACTTATCTCCATTCAATGTATAGCAGTTATTTATTAAGCAAGTTTAATTTCCATGATTTCTTAAATGCCTGTAAAGAACAACAGCAGTGGGCAACAAACTCCCACCGTGGGCCACCCAGGAAGGTACACAGTATGCCTCTATGTGAACAAATAACCGATAATAAAATATGTATCACAATGGTTTCGAATTAAGTTACAAAGAACAATTCTTTCAACAATCTTCAGAATCGATTCTTAGTTTTTTTGTTTTGCTTTTTTTTTTTTTAACCATCTGTTATGGGGGAAGGAAAATCCAAGTTCAAGTCAATCTCCTTGAGTTTGTACAATTTCACACTCCCAGAAAAGAACTATGCCGAGAAGGAGAGGCTGTCAGTAGACACCAGTAAATGTATGACCCATCAATAACAGCATGAAAATCCATGCAGACACTCAGGGCTCCACTCTCAAATGTCCCTTCCGTTAAAAACAAAATAAAATAATTACAAAATATTTTCCAAAATTTTTTCAAAAGGACTCAGAGATCGGAAAAAGAAAGAAATTTCATTGTTCTTCAGGATGGCAAGAAAAAGACAGGAAGACAATGTAATTGAAAACGATAATAAAATTGTTGAACTGTGTTGACACCTCTGGAAAACATTTGATCTAAAAACTGACAATCTTTTGTTTCCTAAATATATTTTTAATTTGTACACTCCAGATTATATTCATCATTCCATCAATAAGGATGGTCCTTGACCTCACATATTCACTCTGGAGGGGAAAATACAATTCATACCCACGTAGGAAGCAATTAGTAAATAATGTAAGATGACACAAAATTAAGTATCCAACTGCACATTAATAATTTCACAGGGTTGTGTTCATCGGGGAGGATTTCATGGAGGTGCTAACTGATACAGGCCTTAAAGTTTAGCTCGGATGTGTATGTTTTGTTTCTCTGTGAGGTTGAAATTTTTCCAAAGGATCAATCTACCATCGACTCCTCATAGCCCTATAATTCCCAGCCCCTTGTGCAAATGAGTATATAATGAACTGGATCGCCAGTGCCATGAAAATATGTGTCTTTCT
>NW_011889357.1:20656-23112 GCF_000151845.1 Pteropus vampyrus | reverse complement strand
ACCATCTGTTATGGGGGAAGGAAAATCCAAGTTCAAGTCAATCTCCTTGAGTTTGTACAATTTCACACTCCCAGAAAAGAACTATGCCGAGAAGGAGAGGCTGTCAGTAGACACCAGTAAATGTATGACCCATCAATAACAGCATGAAAATCCATGCAGACACTCAGGGCTCCACTCTCAAATGTCCCTTCCGTTAAAAACAAAATAAAATAATTACAAAATATTTTCCAAAATTTTTTCAAAAGGACTCAGAGATCGGAAAAAGAAAGAAATTTCATTGTTCTTCAGGATGGCAAGAAAAAGACAGGAAGACAATGTAATTGAAAACGATAATAAAATTGTTGAACTGTGTTGACACCTCTGGAAAACATTTGATCTAAAAACTGACAATCTTTTGTTTCCTAAATATATTTTTAATTTGTACACTCCAGATTATATTCATCATTCCATCAATAAGGATGGTCCTTGACCTCACATATTCACTCTGGAGGGGAAAATACAATTCATACCCACGTAGGAAGCAATTAGTAAATAATATAAGATGACACAAAATTAAGTATCCAACTGCACATTAATAATTTCACAGGGTTGTGTTCATCGGGGAGGATTTCATGGAGGTGCTAACTGATACAGGCCTTAAAGTTTAGCTCGGATGTGTATGTTTTGTTTCTCTGTGAGGTTGAAATTTTTCCAAAGGATCAATCTACCATCGACTCCTCATAGCCCTATAATTCCCAGCCCCTTGTGCAAATGAGTATATAATGAACTGGATCGCCAGTGCCATGAAAATATGTGTCTTTCTTGTCCAAGCAATTTATACGAGCCTCCATCCTCACACACTCCCGTCCCCTCCTTCACCTCTCCTCGCTGGGTGCATCCCCACAGACCCCATTTTATCCTGGACCAAACACGGCTGTGTACCAGTTCCCTCCTCTCTTCTTTTTTGAGAGTCTTCTAAAGCAATGGCCGCCTGGATCCCTGGCACTGTGCCCTGTGAGCATGCTGCTCTCTGCCAGGTCACAGCAAGTCCGAAGGAAAGGACTTATTTCTAATATCTGCCATGTCACATAAACTCTTTAGAGATCCTCAGCCTCAGTCTTACATACACAGAACCAGATACATGCTTTCTTCATCCTTCTATCATTCAGCTGCCACTCATTTAGCTCATAACTACTCTATATTGAGCATGACGCTAAGGACTGAGGGATGAAAATAAGTGTGATTTTTTTCCCCCAAAGACCTCAGCGCCTATTAGTTCAAGTGTTAATCAAAACAGGGTAAGAATATTTTGAACAAAAGACAGCCTATCAAAATGGAGGTGAGAAAGCCATTTTTAGGAGCGAGGGGAGAAGAAAATGAGAGGAAAATAAGGCAACAAAATGAAAACGGACTCGTAGATACAGAGGACGAACCAGCGATTGCCAGATGGGACGGGGGTCGGAGGGTAGGTGAAAAAATGAGAGGATCAAGAAGTAAGCATGAGTAATTACAGCACAGCCACGGGGAGGGGACGTATAGTCAACAATACCGTAATAACCATGCGTGGTGCCGTGTGGGTAACAGACTAATCAGGGGATCGCTTCGTAAGTTATTTAATTGTCTAACCACCTGCAGTACACCTGAGACAAATACAAAATAACATTGAATGTCAACTCTGAATGAAAAATAAAAATTAAAAAAAGAAAACATATAAGGCAAAATTATCAAATATTGATAAATACGTCTAAAGAGAAAAATAACGTCAATTTCCTCAAGTCGGGAGAGAGCGCATGTGAAAAGGATAAAACGCGTGAGTGAGCACAGTGTTCTAGTCTCCGCCCTCTTGCCTCCAGATGTTTATTCATCTCGTTCTGTCTTTAATGTCCCTCCCTTTATCCCCACACATCCGGACTCCGTCAGTCCTTTAACCCGCGTGACGACAAATCCATCTCCTCGGCACCCAAAGCATTTCACCTGCAAGCGTCCCATGCTAATTCTACTTCCTGTGGGAAGAGAAAGAACCACCATGGTTACCTTCTATGCCAGATACTTAAAACGCATTGATCAGTTCAATCCTCACACTGTGTTTTCTTTATTTACATTTAATAGACAAAGGAGTGAAAGTCACACAGCGGGGTTTAAGCCTTGGTCTGTGTGGCTGTCCTCTCACGATGCCCGCCTGCCGCCGCCACACGGTACCAAACCGATTTAAGCATCTCACTCCACGTGTTCGCTGAACGCGTGTTCTGACCTCTGTTCTAGGACTACAAAAGTGGTCCTGTCTGTGACCTCGAGGTCACCATGTGGTGTGGGAGAGACACGATGACGCAGGCAATCACAAGTTCATGTCCCAGAGGGTGTTAATTAGCTGGACATTAATAGGTCATTTGCTTCCTTTTAAGTCTCAGCACTGGGAACACTGAGTCAAGCACAGTTAAACGGGTTTTTAAGACTTCTCAGAATCTTTAATGCAAAAT
>NW_011889357.1:8062-20206 GCF_000151845.1 Pteropus vampyrus | reverse complement strand
ATCCCCACACATCCGGACTCCGTCAGTCCTTTAACCCGCGTGACGACAAATCCATCTCCTCGGCACCCAAAGCATTTCACCTGCAAGCGTCCCATGCTAATTCTACTTCCTGTGGGAAGAGAAAGAACCACCATGGTTACCTTCTATGCCAGATACTTAAAACGCATTGATCAGTTCAATCCTCACACTGTGTTTTCTTTATTTCCATTTAATAGATAAAGGAGTGAAAGTCACACAGCGGGGTTTAAGCCTTGGTCTGTGCGGCTGTCCTCTCACGATGCCCGCCTGCCGCCTCCACACGGTACCAAACCGGCTTAAGCATCTCACTCCACGTGTTCGCTGAACACGTGTTCTGACCTCTGTTCTAGGACTACAAAAGTGGTCCTGTCTGTGACCTCGAGGTTACCATGTGGTGTGGGAGAGACACGATGACGCAGGCAATCACAAGTTCATGTCCCAGAGGGTGTTAATTAGCTGGACATTAATAGGTCATTTGCTTCCTTTTAAGTCTCAGCACTGGGAACACTGAGTCAAGCACAGTTAAACGGGTTTTTAAGACTTCTCAGAATCTTTAATGCAAAATCTCCAGGAGGTGAGTGTAACAAGAGTGTTTCCTAGACTTTCTTTTGTTATGTGGTAAAATATACATGACGTAAAATTTACTGTTTTAACCATTTTTAGGGTACAGTGTAGTGTGGTGGCCTGAAGTACATTCCCTTTCTGTGCAGCCGTCACCACCACCCCCCAGGACTTCCTGACCGTGGACCCGTGGAGAGCACCAGCATGTGGGGCCCCAGGGGACACATTTTGAGAACGTGTGGCATGATGGTCAGGGCTCCGGTACGGGGAGTACAGGGGGCTGTTTCGAGAACACGGAGCCCAAACCATCACTGAGGGGCCAGGCCAGGTCCCTCCGACAGAAAGAGGCTAAATGTCTAACCAGATGTGGCTGGTCGGGAGCCAGCTAGGAAAGATGGGAGGCCAGCGAGAATGAGGGGCGGATGCAGGCCCTGCTCCGAGGGATGATGCACCCCAGGCCTGTGGCCAGCACCACCAGGCCCTCAGAGACAGCGGACGCACCCCAGACCCTCGGAGACAGCGGACGCGCCCCAGGCCTGTGGCCAGCACTGCCAGGCCCTCAGAGACAGCAGAGCACCAGGTGAGCGAAGGGCTGGTTACGCGTCAGAGACGAGACACGAGAAGATCGCTCTGGGCCCAAGAACATGTCCTGATGGAGACGCAGACTCAAGCTCTGTCCTCGGGGAGGCAGCTCCTTCGTCCGGACCAGACCGACAACTGCACGAAGGACGATTAAACGTTGGCCACATATGTATCACTGAATCATTTAGAAACAAACCACAGAAACAGGTGAATCTTTACCGTATTTGGTGAAAATTCAATAAGCCTCCTTTCAATACGTCACTGGGCACATCCGCCTTCAGCGCCAATCAAGCCAACTAGTCTTTCACCCGAACAAAGTCCAACTGAACCTAATCTCCCTCTCTCTAGTTTAACGTACATTGTCTGAGAAAAGTTGTCAGTTTTGTGTATTAATTTATTTCACTTCTTCCCTTTTATCAGGGAGTTTAATTTGAGGAAACAAAGAGACAACTGTCAAAGTAAAACCCAAAAGGCCTAAAGAACCACGGGCCCCCGCGGCACCTGAGACTCAGCAGGTGCCTGAACAGCGAGGGGGCGCTTCGTGTCCTTCTCGGCACGAGGGCATTCTTCATCCTCGTCACCCAGAGAAGGGCAGCTCGCTACCGACGGTCTTAGGCAAACGTGAAAATCCCATTTCATTCTTAAACCCAATGGGAAGAGAGCATGAGGGAAAACACACGAGCGTAATACACTTTACACCATGTACGTCCCGAACACTGAAGTCCGTAAACCCTAAGATAGGGAGCTGTCCTATCCACACAGATGTCATTATCGAATTCTTTAGTCTAAATCCGACGTTATTTTCAGAAAGCTGGGTAAGCAGCTTACGAGTTTTTCATTAGCCAATCAAAAACTGAAAATAAGCTGCAACTGACTCTCCCCAGCCAGGATCTCCAGAGCTGGCAGGGGTCGCCCCATCGTGGGGTTGCTGCAGACCTCCAAGATCTCAGACGGCCCACCGGCCACAGCCGCCCACAAGTCTTCACAAAAGCAGTAAAGCGCTCACTCACCCTGGGTGAGCTCTCTCAACATCTCTGTGAAGGAACAAGGAAGCGACAACTGTCCCCATAGGAGTGTCAGAAATACAAAACCAGTTGGGGAGAAGCCCAGAATCTTATTTGCATAGAAAAATGCACAATTCATAATCTGCAGCTCCCACGATCCTTCAGGGCTATGACTGGAGGTTAGCGACGTCACTTGTCACCTCATTGACAGTGGCGACGCAGCCCAGAGTGCCTCTCCCGGGCTGCAGCTTCTACCCCTGCTCATCTTCCTCTTAAAATCGCACTTATCGATTTATGACGTAGCCGCTTTCCGAGGTTAACTGCCCTTTTAGTCTACTGCCCTTTAGAATGGAAATTTTTGAAAGTAGTAAGTACCAACCCTCCCCTCCAAAAAAATTTTTAAAGATATATCATTATTTGAATCTGTTTTTTCCAGAATCCAAACTACTCTTTGCCCAGTGGTAAAACAGTATGTCTATGGTAGAAGATTGCTTCTTTATTTCCAGTACAAACACAGCCTTGGGGCGATTTAAATGAAAAATATGTAACAATTCACAGAAGCATCATCTAAATGAATGACGTTCAGAAACAAAAAAGGAAGGAAAGAAGGAAGGAAGGAAGGAAGGGAAGGAAGAATAAACAAATGAATGAATAGTGTTCATTTTCCACTCGTGGCCTACAAAACGGTCTGTAGGTTGTCTGCAAACTTGGAAAAACTAAAAAATATTTACTGAGTTGTGGTTTGTAACCTTCGAGAACTACCAAAAAAATGCTCTGCCTACACAGCGCTCAGACTGCCGACAACCGGTCCCTGCCAGCTGACTCGGCATTAAATCTGTTACTCCAAATGCACTGTATCACTGCACCAGAATTATTTCTTAGAAATATTATCACCTAATCTGAACTGTCAGAATAATGATGAGCAAATAGTTATTTAAAAAAAAAAAAAAAGAAGAAGAACAATTTAGGTTTCAGTTAAAGAATTTTTAGAGAAGACGCTGTCTCTTCCCCATCCCCGACCAACTTGCTCCTTTTCTCCTACAAATGCTGTTTCCATTGACAACGCATCATTCGCCCCCAGCACCACCAGGAACCTCCAGCTCAGTCACGACTCCCTCCTCTCCTCCCCCAGCATCTCCCAGTCCAATCCAGCACCATCTGCCTTCCGCCCGTTTCTGCTCCAAACAGTCTCTCGCGCCCGTCTGCTCTTCGTGTAAATGTCTGTGGGATCAGGGGCCGGTCCTGTCCCACTGCTTACACCTGACTCCACGCGGCACCCCCACCCTGCCCCCTATTTCCTAAAGGGCACCGATTACAAGGCCGCGCCCTGTTCCATCGGCAGTCAGCACTGTTACAACAACAGCAGTGATACAAGCAATGGCCACACAGTGAGCTCAATCCTACCCCTTGAAATTCTTTTCAGTATTTATATTCTCACTCAGCGGATGAGATCGCCAGTAGCAAAATCTGAACTTAGGTCTTTCTGACTGAACTCGGCAATCATACCAGCATCTTGCTTAAAGCTCGGTTGTAACAGGTGACACCATTAATTTATTTCTGAGTAACATTTAGAAGTAACCATTCAAAGAGCATTTTGAGAGGCGCCTACTGCCTTACTGGAAGTCATCTTCTTTAAGGTCAAACGCCAAAAGTTTGGGGGGCTGCCTCTGTTAGGATAATTATTCCACTCAGATATACCCCTTGCTGGAGCAGGCACAGGCCGGGTTTTGTTTTTAGAAAGACTGTCTTTCAGAAGCTTTGGTCTCTGACAGTTCTGTCAATTGCAGTATTGCATCTGAATACCAATGTCTTGAAACTAAGCTTAGAATTCAAAATCAGGCATAGCATAATCCTCATGCAAAATTAAATAGCCCCGAAAACCATTTTCCTGACAGCACATTATTCCTAGATCTATAATTAATCAGAAGTAAAAAATCGAAATGAAAATTAATCAACCCAATCTATGTCTCCTGTGATTCCTGTTGGTTAAATCTCACCCTCGAAATCATGGCCCTGAGGGCGAAAAGAAGGAAAACTAAACCCGCTAAGTTACACCCTGGCGCTGGCAGGTTAGACCCGCTCCTCCAGCGGCACACGGAGCGAGGCGCAGCCTCTGACGCCGAACTCTGCGGAGCATCCGCCAGTTCCCCGACGCGAAATCCAGGAGGGCTTCCGGGCTTCCTCCTGGCATCTTCGCGTTCTCCAGCTCTGTTACTGAAAGCTGAAAACCGTGTCACGCGAACAACGCTTCCAGCAGCCTGTTTTCTACCCGTGTTTTCTTTCCTCTAATAAAGGAGACAGTTATGCAGACAATGCTGTTTAAAAAAAAAAAAACCTTTCCAACTTCTAATCCGAGAAACACATCTGCCTCTCCTGTGCTCAGGGACTTTTCACAAACTCGTGCTTGGTCCCGGCCCGGCCCAGGAGCTGGCTTTCCGCGACCCGCCACCCCACGACCTCGCTCCAGCAGCAGCGTCGCCAGGCTGAGGCCCAGACCCCGGTTCACCAAATGCTCCCGCCCTTCACGTGCTTTTTATTTTCAGCACCTCAAGAAGCAGCTAAGACAGAAGCAGAGACCTAGCCATGATCAAGAGCACGGGCTCTGAAGTCAGACAGATCTTGTTCAAGCTCCGTCTCTGCTACTTATGTGTCCTTGAGAAAGTTATTTAATGTCCCCAAGCCTGAGGGGAAAAAAGAACAAAGGCCAACAGTGAAAGAACTTGCCTCGCACAGTTGTCACCAACGAGGGGGCACAGGGGACACTTAGCGCACTGAGAGCTCAGTCGATGCCCCTCGTTGACGGGGAAGCCACAGAACAGCGGCGGCGGCTCTGCAGTAAGCCGAGCCTTCAGGTCTTTGCAAAACACAAAACCCCACGAATGAGGCTCCTCGGCAGAAAACAGGCCGGCGGGTGATTCACAGCAGCAATGTCTCTCGTTATTTGAAAATATTGGTGTCTGTCGTCCTCACCTGAAAACTCCCAGAGGGCCACCATCCCAAGACATCGCTGAAGCACTTCATCTCACACGAAAACAAGGTGACGTGATAACCAAAGGCCCGTTAGGAAATACCTTGATGTTCCAGTTAAATTAATGGAGAAGTCAAAATAAAAGTCAATACAATATACTGTGGTGGTCTATAACAGAGGGGGGACCCTTCATTACACTTCATAGGAGAATTAAAACCCCTCGTCTCACCCTTAATGAGACCTAACAATATTATCCTGCCACTGTCTTAGACTCTTCCTGCACGGTCGGAATGCTGCCCATGGTTAATCTTGTTAAATGAATCCATTATTTTATTTCGTTTATGGCACTTCATTTACAAGTATGTTTTTGGAACCTAATTGCGAAATCTCACCAAAACATCCTATAAACAAACCAGCCACATCAAGTACTTCTCACGGCCTCTGTGCTCGCTTCTTTAAAATTCTTTTAATTTTCAAATATTTCGAAGATACAGACAGGCACAGAAAATAACGTAAGTGGCGCCTTTTGAACAAACTATCCACATCTAAAAATTCATCCTCTATCACGTTTGGTATCACTTATTGCCTCAGTTTTGAGGTGCTGAGTCCCAGTACATCCGACCTGGACACCTGCCACACTTTGAACAATGTCTCCGACTTGATCTGCTCCCTCGAAAGGGAAAGCCAGTCAAGAAGAAGCCAGAGCCCAGAGCCGGCAGTGAACACAAAAATGTAAGAACTTGAAGAATTCACAACATTTTGGGTAGCACACTGGATATTCTGCCCTGGAAAATGGGCGTCAACGGCAGTCTTACCTACATCTTAAAGGGTAGGCAATTCCAGTGACAACTGCGTAACAGCTGCTGCCATGTGATGTCTCCTGTGTGCCAGGCGCTCTGTATTCATCGTCTTTCGTCTCTGTAACAATCCTACGAAGCAGGTTCAATCACCACCATTTTTATGAGGACGTGGGAGCTGAGAGTGACTTGTCTGAGATCACACAGCCGGAACCAGGATTCAAACGCAAGCCCGGCTGTCTTCAAAACCGCACCCTCTCCGTGTCGCTTTTTCCAATAAACTTCTGCTTACGACAATCGTACCAAGAGTCATCCCCACACACGGATTTTGATGAAAAGCAATTTTCCAAATAAAGGACATTAGAAAGGAGAATTTTTTTTTTTTTTTTTTTTTTACTATTTATCCTACCATCTGATTTTTATTAGACCCTGGACACTTTGGCCAAGACCCATTTACATGCTATGTCATCTCCACTACAATATACGTGTGACATGACTTGTGGTGGAACACAGGTCAGGCGATAACTATCATGTCAGATAGTTATGTCAGATTCTCAGATGACCCATCCACAGGGCTTGCTAGCTATAATTCAGTCTGGCCTGAATAAAGCCAGAGAGGGGTGCCATGGGAACACCGAGGTCAAGTCAAGATGAGCAATGGAAGTCGAGACACCATTGAAATTGGCCAACATCACTTGCTTGAACACAAGAAGCCTCTGCAACATCTGACTACATGTCTGGTCTTCGCTATAGTCAGTTAAAACTGACTCTCCGGTAACCACGATGCTCCAGGATCCCAACGCTCTCAGCTCAGCAAACATTCAGGGCACCAGGGCTGTGTTCCAGATACCCCAGGAGGACGACATACAGGTGGCCGGGAAACAGCGCCGCTGATGGAGGAGCTACCTGACATGACGTATTCAGCAGGAGGGTGGCAGCAACCTCTTAGTGGAAAGTTGTTCACAAATTGAAACTCTTGATCACCAGTGAAATCTCAAAGTTGCATGTCTGCCCCAGACAAAGGTGTAAGATGATCATCGTCTGAGCAGGAGGGAGATTGGCTAGTGAGGAGATCAAGTTTAAATGAACAGATGAGACAAAGACTACCCTAAACAACAGACCAGCCATGTGCCCGCCCCCCGCCTCCCTACGCTGAGAACGCTGCGTTTCATTGGATATTACTGATGTTTGCAGAATGGCTGCAGAAACTCTTACGGTAAAAGAAAAAGGGGCTTTCTCAAAATTGGCAAGACTCCCAAGATGCTCACTTGTTTAATTCTTAAGCTAAACTAAAAATACTCCGAAAGTCCTATCATCTTTCAATCAAAAAGAGAGATTTCTCAGTCCCTCTTATGCAAATATGTAATTCAACATGGCATCCTGGATCTTTTCTGGCACTCAATATTTTTAGTTAAAAAGAGTTGCCTGGGATTTCAAATCTACATGTTCGAGTTGTCTTGTTAACCCCAAAGATGTCTTTGTTTAGGTGTTAACCACCCCACTCCAGAATAAAAGGCATCTATAGCCCCCAATTTTAACGCTGATACAAAATTAAAGGCAAATTTAGAGTTTTTAAAAGTATTATGTTTGATGCTAAATTAATGATAAATGGCTATTACAGATTTTAAGTGAAAAAAAAAAATACCAAAAGAATATATGTCTCCAAACTACTGTCTTTTTTTTTCAACAGAATGGCAAATCTGTAGTTTAAAATTCAGAAATTAAACTACAAGAATAGATTATGGTAATAGTTGAAATGTATTCTGGAAATAGAGTAACATGTTCTCTAAGTGAAAGAAAAACTGGCAAAATGGCAATTCAAAAAGACCCAACTCCCGGTGGGGCTAAGAAATCTGGTAAAAAAAAAAAAAGAAAAAAAAAAGAAAAAGAATTTTAAAAGGATTTAAATCATCACTACTGAACCGGTCAGGGAAAACGAGGGGCCGTCCAGCAAAGGGCGACGGGAAGAGACGTAGGCCACTGGCGGTGGGGACTGTCTGTCCCAGCAATGCCGACGGCGTCGTCACCTGCGGGTCTGCAGGACACCCCGGGACAGCCCCGTCGGCCGCTCCCGTGCATATCTCTCCACGTCCCCTGCACGACTTTCTCGAAGACACAGCCACACGTTAAGCTAAGCTCAGCAGCCCCTCCTCCCGATGTCGGTCTGTTCTTTAGATGGCTTATGACTCATGTAGGGCCTACGGGGACCACGCGCTAAAAACATGGCATTATAAACAGCAGAATCGATGAAGATTTTAAATCATACTTGGACATCTCCCTAAATTTCCGAACACTGCCACCTGATAAATGTTTTCCGCTCCCTCTAAAAAGATGTTTTTTTGAGAGAAATTTGACAATTATTTGTGTTTTCATTATACACGACAACACCACATACTAAATTTGTTATCCAGATAGAGACCGATCGTGAATCTCTCTTCAGTCAGCAGACGATCGTGAATCTCTCTTCAATCAGCAGATCTGTCTCTTGGCAAAATTTACCCTAACATTTCTTACCAATACGGACTCCGCCCTGTTCACCGAGACTTCGGAGCCTTGAACATGACTGCTGCCGACTCAAACAGTGGCAGCTGGAAGAGAAAACCCTTTCAGCTTTCACTAATAATAGATCTTGACAGTTAGAAACCCCTACATTTAAAAATACAGCCAAGGCGTATAATTTCTCCTTTCAAACTTCTATTTTCGGGCTAGCAACCATCAGTTCCCCAGCACTCATTTTCCCCCGACCGCCCTCACCGGCACGGAGAGTCAGTTAGAAAAACCAGCCACCGCGATCTGCCTCCCGGGTCCACGTCTGTGGACATAAAGGAGCCGAGACACAGGCAGCGACAGCGGAGCTCGCGCTGTGCAGGAGGGGAGGGGACCGATCACGGCGAGGACACAGACAGACCAACGAGCCCGTTCGCAGGCAAACAGGCTACGAGGAGAGGAAGACAGTGCCCGGCAGTCCCCGTCCTGGGCCACGCCTCCTGCACGTGGCGCCGGGGGACGCAGGACCGCCAAACGGGACACGGCCCAGCTGCCCACCGTCAGGAAAAGGGCTGAGTTAATGCTACGTACACACAACGGAACATTCGATAGTGGCAAGAAGGAACGTGCTCAGCTGCGAGCGGCGATCTGAGTCTTAGAAACACGATGCTAATGAAAAAGACTCGTCCCCAGGGGCTGCCCACAGCGAAACTTCTTTGAGTTCAAAACCGAGCGGAGCTAGACTGGCTACGGGTTTAGTGCCGAACCATTGGTGAGGGAAACACGCATCCGTGGCACAAGCAAGGAAAAAGTGAACACGAAATTCCGGAGGGTGGGATGGCGGGATCCCAAGGGCGTGAGGTTCCAAAGCATTCGCTGTCTCTCAGGGCTTCGTACCTCAGGCACGCGTGACATGTGTCACGTAGGCGTCAAATGTTACATCGAAAAGCTGTGGAGAAAACACCACGCGATGCGCCAGAGTCTCCGAAGCGGCTGGGACCCAAACGGGAAGCAAGGACAAGCGCAAGTTCAAAGCGAGAAGCTTCGTTCCCACTGTTACAAACGAGGTGTCCTCTCCCCTTTCCCAGAGCATGTGCTTTAAAGAAATTGTAACTGTAGGTTCTTTCTCGTCTCTTTGATATATATGTACATTCTTTTAAAGCTGAGTAGGGCCTCTGCCAGCTTTGTACCAGCCTGTCTTTGGCAAGGACACATGAGAACCATCTCTGGGCTCCAGACACAAAACTGTCTCCAGTTTTAAGGATAACAAAAAAATGGGGTTTTTTTGGGGGGGAGAGGGGAATGAAACCAATTAATTGCCAACGACCAGGTGCATTTAGGATGACCCGTGTGAGGTCGGGGTGCCCTCGGGCTTCTCAGCGGAGTTCGGGTCACGGGCGTCCCGGGAGCGGGCGGGGCCGCGTCCTGCTTGGCGACCTCCTGGCAGCCTGCCAGCGACACCGCTGCATGCCGCTTTAACGCGGATTCAGCCATGAAACAGCTGTGTCCACCTCTGTGGAGTGGATCGAAGATCTCGTTTCTAACTCTCTTAGAAAGTTAGTGGTTGCGCAGGGGCTGCGGAGCCCGGGTCTGAGGCTGGACTCCCAGGGCGCAGCCTGCAGGAGGGAGAGCTGCGGGGTGCGGCTTAGCCAGGGCCGCTCCCAGGAGGCTGGTGGGTGCAGAGGGCACGGGACAACCCACGAGAGGGGCTGGTGACCCCAGATCACACCCGAGCCTAAGGAAGCCAACGGAGGAAGCGGCGCCTCGGCAGCCGCGTGACAGCAGGGCTCGTGGCCAGCGGAAGGCGGAGGGGGCCTCGCGACATGCAGACACATCCGGCCCCGGGAACACGGGGGCTTGTGACAAGTGGCACACACCTGGTAACAACTTAAGGGGCCTACTTACCTACAAGCACTCCCTGCAGGTGATCCCGCCTGTCCCCAGGTGGCCTGGCTGTGACTTGCTTCTTAGGGTGGCGTGGGCCACAGCCAGCACTAGATTTTGCCTGAGGGGGTGGGGAGCCACGCAGAGGGGCCACTGGCCACCCGAAGTCCCTGGTTCACAGGGGAACTCTGGCGTGCAAGCTGTGCCTCAGAATGGGCTTTCTCACCCCCATGCTGGGCAGTTATGGGGCCCAGGGGACAGCTGGGGACAGCTGGGGACAGAAACCCCCACTGCTGTAGGCCAAGCAGCTAAGAGCCGCAGGGTCCACAGTGGGGAGCGAGCTCCCAGGTCTGGGGGAGTCGTGGGGGCCACGGAAAGGTGGTGGCCGAGGAAGGACCCCGAGCCTGGGGTCCGTCAGCACGGGTCAGGGAGCGTGGGGTCATCCAAACACAGCGGGAGACCTCGAAGGGATGGTCCAGTCACGTTTTACGTAACGATTTCTATCCCGTGCTACCCAATCCACAGGGAAATGCAGGGGCTTCTGGGCCTCAGCGAATTTGCCAGACTGTCAGGGCTTCGGGAGTTGCTCGTCAAGGACAAGCTGTGAACGGCAAGTGTAAGGAACCACAGAACCCTCCCTCGCCCCAGAGGCGGGACCCAAAGACAGCCTCAGCCTGCCCGGAGCCTGCAGGGAGCACATGGGTGTCTTCACCTGCCGAGCAGGTAAGGGCGGTGGCCGACAGGAATCATCTGCACCACCAGCTTCCGTGTCTGGGAGTGACATGTGAGGTGCCTCTGACACCCTCTCCCCACTCATGGCTTCCAGGAAATGGGCAGAGGATAAAACAGAAGAAGCTTTAATGGAGAGCCACGTGCTGCGCCTGGCAAGGAGCCCTCCTGTGTCTGACCTTGAGCTCACGGAGCAGATGGGAAGTCATTATCCCCCAGAATTGGTGCCTCCCCCAGGTGACCAGCCACCCGGGGCAGCAGGCACCTGCCACGCAGCCGGCACTGCGGCTGTGAGCTCCCGACCCCTCCGCAGATTACTGAGTGTGCCTCTTAATCAGACCACGTCACCCCCTCTAAATTAACCCACGATCAATGGAACACGAGACCATGTTCACTCCTGGCCCCAGCTTCCAGCCTTGCTTGACTTTCCTGTGAACCAAACAGGACACGGGGACATAAAATATTGGAAAAATACATTTCCCTTTTTGGTTTCATACCAGCAGCTGATAAGCTGTCCAACTGCACAGGAGAGTGACAGAGAGAAGGCAGGGGCTCGGACCCCTCCCGTGTGCACACCTTGCCTGTGGCTGCCAGAGTCGCCCTATGCCCTGAGGACAGGCCCCAACGAGCAGTGCAGCAGGGGTGACCCCACCTGGCCAGGTGTCTCCAGTGAGGAGCTTCTTAGGTAAGAATAGATCTCATAGGTAAGAATTTTTTTATTATGAATGGTGGTTGAATTTTGTCAAATGCTTTTTTAGCCAAGATGTTTTAAATGAGGCACCACCCCCCCAATTCCCTACTATCTGATATTTATGGGGCAGCCGGAGGCTGCCAGTGACTTCAATTTAGCCTTTATTTCTTGTGGAGGAAAGGTGTAACTTTCAGTTAACCGCGGCATACCAGGAACCCCTGCTTCCTGCCCCTCCACAACGCTTGTGAGGTTTATCCCCAGATCCCTCCAGGAAGCCGCCAGTCAGATCTGTAATAGTGCTCTGGGGTCCCACGAACATTTCATTCTGATTCCTCTTCCTAGATTTCAAACTTATCAACACTCTTATTAAAGAAACATACATTCAAATATACATACGTGACACTTGGGCAATCAACTTCTCTA